>NW_019392833.1:665863-841033 GCF_000648675.2 Cimex lectularius | reverse complement strand
ACATGCAGTGCCACGCTTCAACATCCAAAGCCACTCCTTAGTTAAGTTTAACACCATATGTAACTCTTTTGTTTTGTAACAACCAATAAACTCGCAATTTTGAATAACTATGAGTTTTTTCATTGATATTGTAGAGAAGAACCTAACTAAACCTAACCCAAACCTTGACTAAAATAATGTACCTATATTGTGCAGAAAGCTAATATCTATATATGCTACGGTACACCCTACCTAGGTAGGTAGGGTGTATCGTGTATGTACGACAACCCTGCATCACACACACTTGCAGCCTCTCAGAGTCGATCGTAAGTAGTCTAAAAATATTGAGGTAGATCGCCAGCAGTTCAAGTTTGAGCACCCCTGATTTATAGTTTTGAACAAATGTTTTTACTTAAATAAATTTTACATCAATTCGCCCAGGATCAGAGAATACGGGTCCATCTCCCGGCATATGTTGTGAGAGCAACGTGTACAATTCGCTAGATCAGAAGCGAAATACGACACCTTACATTGTCATGGTGGATAATTACTTCTAATTCCTGTTCTATTCGCGCACTAATTCAGAATTTTATATTTAATTAATAGCTACAGTGGGTTGCATAGTGTTGAAATAGTAAGCAGCAAACCCATAAATTTAGAACATAAAATAAAAAGTGTTAGTTACATAATAGGTGTAAAGAGTGATGGAGGAATATCAAGTACTCCACCACCCTAATTGAGTGAATGGCTTGTAAATAGTAAAGAATGTACTTAAAATGAAAGATAGTTTGTATGGGCTTGGATCTAGGAACTGCATGTTGCTAAATGACCTAGCTGTTGACCCCGGTGGCCAGACAGATAAAACCAAGGTCATATCCCGGATCGCCAACACCCGAAATAGTCGATTCTCGAAGCTTGCCGGTAATTAATTGTAATGTTTTCTTAATGCTTTTACATGAATATAGCTGTACGATTATTTAAAAAGCATAGTACAGGCATGGATTATAATCCGTCTGCCTATTGTAAATTTAAAAAATTCGCATTGCCAGTGAGCTGCGAGAAGTGACAGGCTCAAATCCGCACACGTTTCCGCCCTGTTGGCCTCCTCGATCACCCGATTTATCTCCACTTTACTATTTTCTGTGGGGCCTTTTAAAAAAACAGTGTCTACGCCAATCATAACTCACTCTCACTCTGAGCACCGGAAAGAGCAAACCAAACGACTGGTTTTTTTTGCCATAACGTTGTAATTGTTTGACCAATTTAAAATCCGATCGAACCAATGTTTTCAGCGTAAAAAATCCTTTAAAATAATGTGTCAGGATGTATAGGGTCGTATTTGAGATGTTGAAGTTGATCTAGGCCTGAGGTACCATGTATAATTTTGATCAAAAAGGTAAAAATTTGAAACTAGACTAAAATATATTAAACACGTGTTTTTTTGATAGCGTCATTGGGTCAAGAGAAATTCAGCCAGACCATCTTTAAAGAACACCCTGTATAACTCAGTGAAGTGATCAAGTGTTAACTAATTAAAAAAACAAGAAAAAGTTATGTCAATCGGTCAATTTTGTAGTTCATTTTTGTATGGAATCATTGTTGTCCTAGAGATGAATTAACTTCCAACTAAGAGAAATGCCAGATCGTCCGCAAAAGTCTTGTTGTTGTGACTTTTCTTTTGTTAGAATGCTTGTGTGGTAGAAATGTATTTTTGAATATATCTATTTTTTTTAAGTTTCTGTCGCTGAGAAGAATTAATTAAAAAAAATAATAAACCTTACTGAACAATAGTTATGAAACATCTGCAGCTCGATACACTATAAAACTGAACATGTATGGAGAAATAAACTCTAGAAAGAACCCTAGAAATGGCAGTCATTGGCGATTAAAGCCGGGAACACACTTACCCAATGCTACGCTATGCGACGCTACCCGATGCTACCTGACGCCTAGCCACGTTTTGGTCGGGTGTGCACATCTATCCGACGCAAGCACACGTCGCGTACAGTCCACAGCGTTTATCACATTAATCACTATCACAATCGCAACGCATCTTTTATTCTTAATGCACTATTTTGAGCAAAACTTTGTAATAAATTGTTAGTTAAATTTTATGAGCACAACCATCTAATAAATTGTTTGTTAAACTTAATTGTTTTAAATAAAGTTACTCCTAACCATCATAATTAAACAATGTTTATAAAAACTTATGCATTTTTGATCTCGTTTAATTTGGTTTACATTAAAATAACATGTTGTAATTAATATAACGACAAAATTACATGTACTTAGTTTGAAATAAACTACAAAAAATATGAGTGTCCTGTTCTGATGCTACCCGACATTACAAAATGGTGTAATTTTACGAGCAAAACTATGAAATAAATTGTTAATTAAATTTTATGAGCAAAACCGTGTAATAAATTGTTCCAATTTTAGTATATGTACCGCCGAAGCGAGTACAATAAATTGTTAGTTAAATTCATTATATCAAAAAATCGTATTCCGGTGTTTTGATTAATTTTCTACCAAACCATTAAAATTAATTTTTTAAATAAAAACTAATTAATTTTTAATCACAGTTAATTTGGTTTATATTAAAATAAGTATGTTGTAATTAATATAACGACAATAATACATGTAGTTTGAATAAAAATATGAGTGTCCGGTTCTTTTGTCTTCGACTGTACTCGATGCGACCCGACGAAAATCTGGACAGTGGGGATCGCAGAGCGTCGGGTAGGTTAGCGTGGCATAGCATCGGGTAGATGTGCACGGGGGTAATGCAACCTTATGGAAAATCGGAGTTTGGATTTGCGTCGGGTAGCATCGGGTAGCGTCGCATAGCGTCGCATGGGTAAGTGTGCTCCTGGCTTAAGGTGTTTGTCGTTGTTGGTCGGGCGGTGTGGAATGTGGATACAGAATTTTATGGAAACTATCCACTGTTGATGAAGTAAGGAGCTTTGACAATGGTTAGAAGTTATTGCAATGCCATCCCAATAAAGCAGTGACTAAAGTATTTTGAGGATGGAACTTGGTTGGTTGATCCCCGTAGTGCAATTCCGAACGCCCAAATTGGTTGTAATAATATTGTGTAAATGAGGCATTTCGTGGGGGAAAGTTTTGATCTATTGTCAAGAAGTCTTGAGTAGTTTTTGTTCAGTTCTATTATTTTGAGTCGTCACTGGAGGTTCCAAGTAAATCTTTCGTCGAAATAAAATCCCAAGTAGCGACAACATTGATTGCTAGAAAGAAAAACGAAAACCAAAGCTGTGGGATTTAGTTTGAATCCTCTATTTCGTAAACCGTTCTTTAGGAGAGATAGTCCTGCAGATTTCTGTAAACCACTACTTTTTACGCTTAACAATCTTTAATTAGTTTTCATATAATCTCGTTTAGGAAATTCTAACGTTGTTTATGAGTTAAATTTTAATGTTTATAAAAAAACATGAATGCAAAAATCTCAAATGCTCTTTTAACTTAACTTGTTTAAAAAAGTATGTGTGTAAAACAAAACTACTTTAGTTAAGTCAAGATTTAAATTGCGCATTGATCATTATCGTTTGACACTTCATATTAGCGTTGATAATGCTTCTGAATTGGAATTATTCATGAGAGAACTAAATCAATTGTCGCGGTTTGAAATACCACGAACCTCTCATAAATTGCTTTTGATTGATATTTACCAAAATGTCGTAGTTTTAGACGAAATTATTTCTCCTAAAGCATTTTAATTACATGTTACGAAATATAATGTTATGACTCTAATATACCGGATGGGCTTTTAGAAAGACACTACCTTTATTTTTCTTTCTGGAGAATTTCAACGATTTGTTAAGTAGATTTCTACAACAATTACTTTCTAGAATGTATTGGAAGCTATACGAACTATAATCAGAAGGCTTGTTCCTGCTTAAAATACTTTTTCGTATAATAAGAAGGTTCTTTTATTCTGACGCAAAAGAGCGTTTGTTCAAATAAAAACAAAACCAAAGTTGGTTATGACGAACGAACAAAAACAACTATAACATCATATAGAATGCACTAGACTGGTTCGATCTTGCTATATGATGTAAATTTTAAATTTCATTGTACTTTCAGAATTTGAATGTATGGCTATTTTAATTACCCGTGTAAAATATTAGTTAAAGTTTCAAATTTCTGATGAAAAGTATGTATTCCCCGGAAGATCGATAAAAGAACTGATTGTGAGTGTTTTTTCTTCAATTGATCTTACCACGTATAGTCATTTGAAAATGCATTTTTTGTTCAGACTATTAGCTTTGTTTCAAATGCTTAAATGGCATTTAAAAAATAGTAATGTCTTTTTAACGATTGGTGTCACGAGATTCACATGCCGGGCCCGTTTCGTGACCAGACGGTCGGGCATGATACAGATCACGTAGATCACGTTGAGTATTATTGGAATACGTGTCGGTCGTTTATCGTTTTCATTAGGACAAAGGTCAGGCCATTCTGTCGCGAAGTTGTTCTGCAAGATGAAACGTTAATGGGTTGCAGGGGTGGAAAACAAGGACAGGATATTCAGGGAATATTTAAAGAAGAGGAGGTCTCTTTCAACTCCAAAAATACGTGTTGAAACAAAGTTTAATTAATACAAAATAATATATACCCCGCTAGTGTATTGTTCAAAGTAGGATTATGCTGCCCAAGGTCAGATTTGATGCCGAAGGACACCAGAACATGAGGTCGGAGAGGCGATTTTCTTTTCCAACGGCTGAGAGTAAGCCGGGAACACATAGCGACGCTACCCGATGCTACCCGACACAAATCCAAAGTCCTTTTTTCTGTAAGATTGTATTACCCCCGTGCATGTTTGCCCGATGCTATGCAACGCTACCCTACTCTACGCTATGCGATCCCCTCTGTCCAGATTTTCGTTGGGTCACATCGAGTACAGTCGAAGACAAAAGAACCGGACACTCATATTTTTATTCAAATTACATGTATATTGCCGTTATATTAATTACAACATACTTAACACCGTCATATGATTTTTTGATATAATGTTTGATATATATTTATTACACGGTTTTGCTCATAAAATTTAACTAACAATTTATTTCATAGTTTTGCTCATACAATTAAACCATTTTTGTGGAGTAGCGTCAGAACAGGACACTCATATTTTTCGTAGTTTATTTCAAACTATGTATATGTAATTTTGTAGTTATATTAATTACAACATTCTTATTTTAATATAAACCAAATTAAACGAGATCAAAAATTCATGCGTTTTTATAAAAATTAATTATTTATGATGGTTAGGCAGAAAATTTATCAAAACACCGAAATAACTTTATTTAAAACAATTAAATTTAACTTCAATTAAATAAAGTTTTAAATTGAGATAAAAAGTCAGTGTGACGAGCGGGATTCGAACCCACGACCTTCGGCTTGATACGCCACGGAGGAAATGGCCACGAAGAGCATTAGTGAAGTATACTTCATTTTAATTAATTAAATTCACTAATTTCGTGGTCCGCTTGACCAATTAATATATTTCAATTAATTAAGGTTTTTAGTTGAGATAAAAAAGTCAATGGCACGAGCGGGATTCGAACCCATGATCTTCGGCTAGATACGCCGCTGCTGTACCACTTGAGCTATCGTAACTTCGTGTGATAGCTCAAGTGGTAGAGTAGCGGCGTATCAAGCCGAAGGTCGTGGGCTCGAATCCCGCTCGTGCCATTGACTTTTTTTATCTCAACTTAAAACCTTAATTAATTGAATGATATTAATTGGTCAAGCGGACCACGAAAAATAGGGAATTAAATTCAACTAACAATTTATTACATGGTTGTGCTCATAAAATTTAACTAACAATTTATTACATGGTTTTACTCAAAATAATGCATTAAGAACAAAAGAGGCGTTGCGATTGTGATACACGCTGTGTGAGTGTACGTGGCGTGCGCATGACGTCGCATATAGTGCATACCTTAACAAAACGTGACAAGGCGTCGGGTAGCATCGGGTAGCGTTGCATCGGGTAAGTGTGTTCCCGCCGTTTCGATTTTCACGATTCTGAGTCCCAATGGCAAGAGACCGAAAAATCCCTGCCTGCTCATCTCCCTCAGATCTTTGTCGCCTTTAGGCAATTGAAACGAATTGACATAAGCTGCCCGAAAAAAGTGAATTAATTAATCGTATACTGTCGAAAAAATTTCATAATTATATTGTCAGATGAAGATATACTCACAACAAGATAGGTCATAAAATAATGTTTTTTTATCTTGTTCAACTTCTTATCTTTTTATAAGTCAAATCAATTTTATGTTCAATGCATGAAGTTGATTTATTTATTTGCTTTGATAGCCAAGCATGAAAATAAAATCTAGACTGCTTATGGTCTAATTTGTTTAAAAATAGCAGTTCGTCTTGCAGCGCTTAATCAACATTTAAAAAATATGTACCTACTGGGAACGATAAACATAATATAGTAATAAGTTTTGAGGCGATTAAATTTTATATTATATAATTGCTAATTAATATGTAAATTAATCAGCGAATTAAAATTTTTGTTCGACTGTAATATTTTAATCAGATAAATTATGGTGGAATGTAAGTAAAATGACATAAAAGGGGTAATTTAGGGTTCTTTTATGATACCACAGTTTCATTTGATTACATTTTTAATTTAACTTGTGTTTATCTTTAAAGTGAATTTTTATTACTTAATAACTTCATGTAATGAAACATTTTAAGTAAAGTTTTTGTTCCAATCGTTCTAATTCTCTGTGTAACGCTCTCATCATGAACGCTCTCCTACTTTTTTACTCTATTACACTTTTAATTCTGCCTGAACCTGTTAGTCATTTTCACTTTTCTTTATCCATCTCTTATACTTTGCACTGTTTGTCTCTATCTATATATGTGTCTATCTCTATCTACCGGTTCTACAATTCTCTGTCTGTTGCCGATTCCACGGTTTCTTCCGTTTGTCGTTCTATTTTCATCTTGTACATCATGACACGGCCAATAGTTGACAGTTCAATTCTTTTCTCTGGGTACTTTATCAAATAGTTACTACATAAAACGGTTAGAAATGAAAAAAACCGTAAGCTTTTTATTTCTTATTTTGTCAAAATTTCACCATCCATCGAAAGAATTTTTTTAGAAAGATTTACATCATTGAATCATGCAATCTATTTTTCTCCTCCTTTCTCTCTCTCTCTCTCACTCTCTCTCTCTCTCTTTCTCTCTCTCTTTTTCTTCCTCTCAATCTCTCACTTACCAACCTACCAATCATTTCTTACTCTGTCCATCTCTTCTGTCGCTCTCCTCTCTACCCACTCACTCACTCTCACTCTCTCTGACTCTCTCTCTCTGACTCTCTCTCTCTCTCTCTCTCACACACATATACTTTTTCTCACGTCTATTTCTTTGTTTATAATTTATATTTTAAAACAACATTCTTTTGCTTTGCTGGATGCCTGACTGTTTCTCACATTAACCTCCCGACATCACATGTGGACTGGGTGTTTTTATTCCTTACAACCTTTCTCTCGCTCTGACAAATGTGTTCTATCTTCATCTGTTTTATTAGATCAGAAACCAATAAATGAAATGACAACATTGGTGTCGTGCTTAATTTCTATATTTGTCCTCGAGTGTCGGAAAGTCATTTTTCTATTTGACTCTACTTGGAAAGCACTTAACTTATTTTCCAAATATAGCCCACTTTTACAGCACAAAGGGCCTTTTTTGATGACTTTTCATTGTAAGGGAACATGTCCTCTTACGCCAGAAGAGAAATGTGGAGCTTGACAAAACTTACTTCTCTATTGAAATAGAATTTATATCCGACATACTAAATTAAAATTTTAAACAAACTTTTATTATTCCATATTAACTTTAAAAATATAAATATGTTTATGTTGCAAAGATGTAGATTTAAATGATATTTTTGCCTTTTAAAGGCCACAATAATTATTTACTTTCATTTTAAGATACCGGAAATTAGTAGATTCGATTTATATTTTGAATGTAATATCTCTGATGCATGTAACTGTGAATACACCCGAACACATATTTATTAGTTCCATTTCATTGGTACCCATGTTTTCATTTATTTACATATTTTTTATTCCATTTCTCATGAAGCATATGTTTTTTATATTTCTGTTATCCCACGAGGAAATAATATACGTTCTACAATAATAATTTTTCCCTTCTAATTCTTTTAAAATTTTTGGTATTTAACGATTTCTATCTATTGTCCTTTTTATCATCTTTTGGAATTCCTGTAACGTGTATTTTAAATTGTAATTACATTTCATTTTGGATAAGTACAATTTATATCCGGATAAATTAAAATGTGTGTTTCTTAGTGACCTGTTGTTTCATAATTTGTTGAAGTCGAGAGAAAAACCCGGTTTTCATTCTTTTGTCGACATTTAGACTTTTATTCAGGCCATCTTCACGGCCTGGGTAAATTACAAAACATATGTTGATTGGAAAAAAAGTAATACAGATGTAAATATAAATTTTGTACCACGTATTTCATACTCACGTAAAGTGTGGTGCTATTCTTGTGGTGTCATAATGGTTTTGTGTGAACGTGTTGAATCAATCCTAACAGTGGAATACAAATTCACGATTCACAACACTTTCACCCAAAACCAGTATTACACCACAAGAATAGCATCACAATTTACGTATGAAATACTTGGTTCAAAATGTATATTTACTTCTATTTTGTATTAATAAAGTTGAAAACAAAACTATAATTAGATGTTGAAATAAATTTCTCTCTCTCTCTCTCTCTCATTTACTTTTTTCCTTTTCTTTCACTCTGTCTCCCTCTTCTATATGTTTATACATTAAAAAGTACTGTTTTGTATTGAACTAATTATTTATGTTAGTTGGCTGATTTTTACAGCGGTTATTTATTGTAGTTAGCTAATTCGTTATCTCCTGTAAGTTATAAAAAAATATGTTAGCTCAAAATAGGCTATTGGGCGGTGAACAAATTTTTTTAAGAACTTCCATGGACATAAAAATGAGCGAAGGAAATTTGAAATAATACTGTTTTGTTTAGTTACTTCGTAATAATTGTTTTTAGCCGCTGTGTAGATAAGTTATCATTTCTTATTGTTGCTTGCTGGATGTCGTGGTTAAGGGATCAAACCACTTTACAATACTTTCTCCATATTATTCACAATTATAATTCCATGGGTTATGCCGGGATTCGAACCCATGACCTATAGCGTGGCAAATACGACTCGGCACCGCGGTTCCTCTCTAACACCATATATGTATTATTGTAGTAAGAACGGCGGAGATTCTCTTTATTATTTGAAGTGTTTTTACCTGGTTACCTAGTAAACGTTTAATTGTAAATAGTTCTGAACAGACTCTTTCATTGGTCGAATGTTGAATTAGGTTGTGCAAATATGTTGGTTGAAAAAGTCAAAAATGAAATGTAGGAAAATTCGAGGCAGGCGACTTATTTTTAAATATTTAACAAAATCCCAGTCTAGAGAATGCTTCAAAGGGCCCATGTTTGGAGGATAAGAGCCACTGTACGAGATTATGATGGAAATTTAGTCGTATACATTCCGTAAATTTTCCAAATTAAATTTCACCTCCGTAGATCAGCCGTAAAGGCAGTACGGAATATTGCACTGAGCGGATATGCGGCAGAATAGCTGTGCCGGAGGAAACTTAGATCAAGGTGTCGGGTTGCTTATGACCATGATATTGACTGTATACACCGAGTGTCTTCAATTAGCCAATATCGTACATATTAGGTTGTAAAAATATGGTTTATTTACTGTCAAACGCACTCTATCCAGAAAACCCACACACAGTTTTGGCCAGTCTCTCGCTCATAATGATGATGTTCTTCCATGCTCCACATTTTTTAAAATCGCGAATATGCAATACCTCCACCACTTTTATTACTCTTTTAGATATAGTAGGAAATCGCACTGTACAGATAATATGAGGTTCACACACACAAAAGAAAAAAAAATTAAATTAAAAAAAAAAAGACGCCCGCAAGGTCTCACACGACAAAGACTTTCTCATTCTTTCTTTCTCTCTCTCTCTCTCTCTCTCTCTCTCTCTCTCTCTCTCTCTCTCTCTCTCTCTCTCTTAGACACACACACCAAAGAGGCCCGCAAGGTCTCACACGACAAAGACTTTCTCAGTCTGTCTCTTTCTTTCTCTCTCTCTCTCTCTCTCTCTCTCTCTCTCTCTCTCTCTCTCTCCATAGGTTAGTTGAAAAAAAGAAATTTTATTTTTCTATTATCTCGCTTTTTTTTGAGGAGCTCAATGGGAATTTCCTTTACGAGATTATTGTCGCAAGAATTACGCTCGTTAATCTCAAAATGTGCCATAAAACTTTAAAAATTTAAAAATTAGAATTTAATTCTTTTTAGCTCGCATTTCCTGATTTCTCGAAACTCCAATATTTTCTTGTATCTCTCTTACTCAATGTTCAGGTTCAAAGAATAATAGTTTATAAAAACGATCGCAGGTTGGTTTTTCTTACATTGGTTACAAAGCATTCCTCGTCCCTTCAAACATAACGCTTTTTCTAAGTCAACAATTTAACGTGCTGTTTTGGCTTTGTTTAAAATGGTAAACTTCATCGAAAACGTACACAACAGAAGTTCTTATAGCAGTATATTAAAGTTGATGCTGGGGTTTGTTCTATGAGTCAGTGAACGCATGTTGAACCGGCACTGGATTATTTATTGGAATTCGAATAACTTTTATCCACCCCCAGTTGATCCGGCGAACCACCAACAAAAGCAGTACAAAGTAATAATATCTGCAAGAACAGCGGCCAATTGGCAAAACCATTTGTGCTAAAACCAGCGGGTGTTGCTATAGAGACGGCCTGAAGAAAAGCTTGATCAAAGGTTTGTAGTAGTGAGTCGTAAACAGAATGTTATAAGATCAACGTACAAATTAGTATTAATACTAATTGAAAATTTATAAATACTCAATATTCCGGATTTGTTAAATTACTTAAACGCGTTTCGACATTGCGCCATCTTCGGTGAGGAACGGTCGATCACTTTTCATGAGTATGGCTTGTAAGTAGTTGGGCCCTCCAGTTGTCGCTAGAGGCGTTTGCGGTAGGGGACGTGGTCATGGCGTTCATTAGTCAGTGGTCATGTTGGTCATTAATTTTAATTTGTTAGATGTGTTCATTACGATCTTGTTTTCTTCGGATCATTTTCGTCATTTGTTATTTAGTGTTTAATCCAACAAACCCGCGAGTAAAGACGGACCCAATAACCCATTGCCGATTCAACATGAGAACAATCCCTTACAGAACAGTATAAAATAGTTCCATGAAATTTATTATTCGATATTAAATCCACTTTCCATAACATTTAAATTCCTTTACACTTTCATTTGAATTTGAAGATTATATAATCCAAGGCAAGAAAATGGTTTGTTTCTACATTTTAATCCACGTGGATTCGACTTACTGCTCTTTTAAAACGATTGATCAGAAATGAGTGTCCATTTGATGAAAGGATATAAGCAGGGTCTCAACATCTCCTTTGTCATCTTCCACTTCTGTGCCAGTGTTAAAGCGTCCTGTTGAAAATGTGAATTTTTGTTTAAAACTATACTCACATAGTTTGGTCACATGAAACAAGTTGAAAGTGCAAACCACCTTCATTACTGTCATACTTACAGTTTTATGTCCACAAGTCAGCCTTACTGTCATATTCACGATACTTAGTAAGTAGAGTGTCATTAAAAGCAACACTGCTTAATAAGAATCTAGGCAAATTGCGCTTTTCACTGACCAGGACTTTATAATTTTCAAAAATATGAACAATTCATCACGTGTAGATAACATCCTTGAGTTTCAGTGCAAATGATTTACGCTTTTTATAAATCAAGATCTAATCTTGGCCGGTATTTTATAATAATCTTAAAGCACCGGTTAATAACTATAGATAATACAAAACTTAAATCAGGCTCTAGATCATATCAATCATGTTCAGCTGAAATAAATACTGGTAAAAGTTATCAACCGCTTTCCACTGCACCAAGTTCTCTTGCTGTTTATTTTTTATATATTTTATAACTTTTTTTTAGAGTTCTCGTAATCCTAGGACCAATACACTGGATTACTCACACATCCTAACGCCCAAAACACAACTTACGCGGATAACACCTCGATCCTTTGATTTGTCAGATTTGTATAAAAATAGTGCACCATTTTTCAATGAACAGTTTGTAATAAATAAAAAACAAAACCTCTCGTTGCAATTCTGATATTACATGAAATCAAGACATCTGGTCAACTTAGCAGAAAGTTGTATTATTTTATAAATTAGATATATAAACAAAATGAAATATAAAATATTACTGTAAAATATTATTTGGCAAGAAAAGTTACGCTTATTGCGTAAGTATTTGATACTGCATGGAATAGACCGGCAGCTAGGATGGGCGGAGGAGAAGTGATGTATTTTGATCAACCTGTCATATCCACGATACTTAGTAAGTAGAGTGTCATTAAAAGCAACACTGCTTAATTAGACTCTATGTAAATCTACGCTTTATGACAACGACAGCCTTGGCTAATAGAACGGCTGACAGTGCAACAGCCGGGATAGGCGGACCCGAGTCGATCAATTTCCAACAATCTATGATTTCGTAGTACAGGAAAGGTTGAGTTAAAATTAACACAAATAATTGCGCCATGTTTAAATGTTTAAAACAATTCGCGCCGTGTCTTTTCCTGAGTAGAGAAATTACCATTAAAACAGCACTGTTTAGACGCCCCCTTTCCTCTTTATCGTCTAGGTAAATGTAAAGCGAGCTTTAATGCGTGGTTTTATGACAAGGGACAGCCTTGGCTAATTGAGCTTTTAACCGAATGCGGCTCCATTGTTAGCGAGAGACACCGCTAAGCTTTTTCTCCATGTCCGGACACCATCGTTTCAAATCCTGTGTGCCCAAGGCTTAAAACAGAATCGTTTTCATTAATTCCACCTGTTGTAATAACAATTGGCCGATTCTTCCGACTTTATCTCCTTTATAACTAGTTTTAGTTTTCACTATTATAATTTTATACTACAAATCATGTATTAAAACAAAAAACTTATTACCTTCGTCGAGTTTTCGAGAAATATATCCTCATTAATCGGGCCTTTGAAACTATAAAGCGGCACCCTCGGGGCAAAACTGGATAAGCCAAATTCCCTGGCAGACTGTGTATAATTGATTGTCGAAACCACTGCCTTTAAATCGCAATGTGCCTTTTAAACACCTCGAAACATATGATATTTTACAATTAATTACGGTTTTTAGTTGAGATAAAAAGTCAATGGCACGAGCGGGATTCGAACCCACGATCTTCGGCTTGATACGCCGCTGCTCTACCACTTGAGCTATCTTGACCTCGATCCACTCGGACATCAACTTCCCATCTCAACCGCACTTTTTGAATTTTCCCTCCTTTTTGCCATTTTTCAAACCGAAGATCGTGGGTTCGAATCCCGCTCGTGCCGTTGACTTTTTTTATCTCAATTAAAACCTTAATTAATTGTAATATATTAATTGGTCAAGCGGACTACGAAATTAGTGAACATATGTTTGCTGATCGACCTGCAGATAATCTATGTGGAGTTTCAATCTTCATGGAGGTTATTAGACAGGTAAAAAAAGAAAAAGACTAATTGTTGGGTTCACCAAGCTTTCGGCAACTCATAGTGCCATCATCAGGGCTTTCCCAAGAGTGCAGAAAACGATTAACATGGTAAAACTATTGTAAAAATGTCTGGGTTTAAGGTTAAGAAGCACATGGCCAGCATACTACATTTAACATGGTGAAAATAGTCATCTCGCTAATAAAAATCTATATGATATGGTTCAACAATTTTGTTCTGACTAGAACTTTCTTATAGGTGATAGTTATGATCACAGAGTATTTTGACTAGAATTATAGCTATTTAGAAAGACTATGTACACAGGATTAACATTAATGAGAGAGAGAGAGCGACAAACACTGTCGGCTCAGGTTGGACTGTTATGGTGGCACTATAAGTTGCCGAAAGCTTGGTGTACCCAACAATTAGTCTTCTTTCTTCACCAGTCTAATGACCTCCATGAAGATTGAAACTCCACCTCGAAACATTTTAATCACGCTACTTGCACCAATGGTCTAAACTTTCAACAGTAATCCTGAAGATTTGTGCTCTTTTGACTTATCCAGGTTTGCCCCTAGTTGTAAAAATAATAATTTGCAAAGTTAACAAATTAGAATAATTATTTACAATATTGATATCTGTGTGGTGATTAGTGACCGTTAATCGATATTTATTTAGAAATCGTGAGATGCGGTCTGGTGTGATGTAGTTTTCAGAAAAACATTTTCTTTATCGTGCCAACGTTTCGATCTTTATTGAGATCATCTTCAGGGATTTCCAAACATTGCTTACATATAAAAATTACATTTTAGATGTGGAAAAGTGAATTTATACAATGCAAAATATATTTTTTATATATTCAATCAAAGTATTTCTACTCACTCAAAGTGTTTGTCTTCTGTGTAATTGTGCCATTCTTGCGTGTCGTGTCGAGAGTGCCAGTGAGATTTTGCTGTTTTATGTTTATATACGTTAGATTTTGAAGGGGTGGGGAAGGATGTCGGTATAGAAAAGACATTTTTCTGTAAGGCGTCGGTTTCTTTGAGGTGAAAAGAGCCGACGAAGGGAAAAAATGTTTGGGTAATGGTTCGGTAAGATTATCCTTTCAGGATTATATAGAAAGGGATAAAATAGGAAAAGGATAGCTAAATTGTTGGGAAATTAGACTATATGAAAAATATTTGATGTGTGGAATGTAATGTGATAACATACCTATATCATATAAACACAAAATAGCAAAATCTCACTGGCACTCTCGACACGACACGCAAGAATGGCACAATTACACAGAAGACAAACACTTTGAGTGAGTAGAAATACTTTGATTGAATATATAAAAAATATATTTTGCATTGTATAAATTCACTTTTCCACATCTAAAATGTAATTTTTATATGTAAGCAATGTTTGTAAATCCCAGGCCCTGAAGATGATCTCAATAAAGATCGAAACGTTGGCACGATAAAGAAAATGTTTTTCTGAAACCTACATCACACCAGACCGCATCTCACGATTTCTAAATAAATATAGATATCTATTAAAATTTCAATTGTTATCCAGCAAGACCCATTTTATATCATGAAAAAGACTTTATGAAATATAAACAATCCTCTTTACCATGGAATTAAGAAAGATAACTTATTAAGAAATACTCATCCCAATTTTAAAACATGTTTTGCTAGATTGATTTAATTACATTCGTCTTTTTTAATCCTCTAACTGTGGTTTTGAAATGAAAGTAACCCTTTATAATCTGAAGGTATTATTTCGACAGAAAAAGAGAGAAAAAATGTCCCTCTGAGACAAGCGTTTAATCTTCCTTTGATATATTAAAAAAGCAAAGGACAATTTAGAAACTTTTTTGTGCTTGTAAAATAATTAATTTTTAATTGCTGTAGATTTAAAAATAACATAAGACGAGGATAGACTCGAGAGGAATCAGTGAAAAGACTCATCCGTTTATCTAGCGTCACTGTCACTCCAGCTTCATTCTGTCAAAAAATGAAATAAAACAAAAACAAATAGATAAATTTTTTTATAAATAAACCAACAAAAAAGAAAACAGACAAATAATAATACAACGAATATTTTCCCAAGTGATTTAGTTTATTTAATTGACAGCTGATACGCATAGTAAAATTTTGTACTTTGTAAATTTGCCAAATTGGATCATTTGTTAACGATAACTTTTATTTGATTTTGATTGTAATGAATCATTGACAACCACTTGAGCCAAACATTCACAATGAGGAGAACGATGCCTAATATAAAACTTGAAACGTTTTCTTGTACAATCATTATCTCCCTAACTACGTAACTTAATGTGTTTCGCGCAGATTGTTGCTTATTTGACAAACATTGATTTGAAGCCCGTTCCACGTAGCAAGAAACGGGCCTTGCATAAAAATAAACTCGGTGCCAAAATTTGGCACAAAAGAAACCACTCATCACACAATGAATCTTACAGCAGTTAGGGTACCCTCGAAGAAATTCAAGTCAGAACAACCTTTCATACAGATTCCTGCACAAACCATTACACTAAATCTTAACCCTCTCTAGGCCGTCCGAGAGGAACTCAGACCAAATTTGCACTCATCCTTAAATAATATTTTACTCCAATTTTGTTCAGACTAATTTATGTGATTTCTCGCGAAACGTAACGTAGTTGTTTTGTGGCTAAAGTTTGAAGTTCTGGACCAGTCTCCGTCCCGCGAGTAATCCAACTTCAATAAGTCTTCGCCTTACGACGGCTAGCATTAACATGAATGACCAGTCAGAAGTCGTTGCCTGGCTTCATCGTCTGTAGAATGATGATTACAGAATATTCCAATTAATTAAGGTTTTTGAATTGAGATAAAAAAGTCATTGGCACGAGCGGGATTCGAACCCACGATCTTCGGCTAGATACGCCGCTGCTCTACCACTCGATCCGCTCGGACACTAACTTCCCATCTCAACCCCACCTTTTGAATTTTCCCTCCTTTTGCCATTTTTCAAATGTCGTGTAATCGGATTGGATTCTCGACGACAAATGAAATGGCCGCGGAGAGCTTTAGTGAAGTATACTTCATTTTAGATTATTAAATTCACTAATTTCGTGGTCCGCTTGACCAATTAATATATTACAATTAATTAAGGTTTTTTAGTTGAGATAAAGTGGATCGAGGTCACGATAGCTTAAGTGGTAGAGTAGCGGCGTATCAAGCCGAAGGTCGTGGGTTCAAATCCCGCTCGTGCCATTGACTTTTTTATCTCAACTAAAAAAACTTAATTAATTGTAATATATTACTTGGTCAAGAGGACCACGAAATTAGGGAATTACAAAATATGTTCAAGACAATACAAATATTGACTGTCTGAGTCAATATTTGAGTTAAGTCACCTGATGATCTTGAAGCGTATCTTCTAAAGCATCCTCCAGTTTCAGAGATGGAAGACCTTTCAGTTAGCTATGCTAGGAATGTTTAGCATCTTCATCACATTCGCTCGACTTCCACCATATTCCAGCGATGCTAGAATTCTAGAAAAATCTGTGTCACAAACAATTAGTGACTTAAAAAAGTAACAACAATAAAATGTAACTTCCAGATCGTTAGGAAAGAGTTTGAAACAACAAATTGAACATATTTTCGGTATTAATAATTTTAGTAACTGAGTTTAGGCTTTTTTCCGGGATACTTCAGTTGAATTAATTACTGAATTATTAATATCCTCAAGATGTTGGTCATAAAGAGTGAAAAATTACGTTCTTTAAAAAAAAAAAAAATACAATCGTGATTTCAGCATTCGAATTCCGAAAAGTTCTTGCTTAATCGAATAAAATTGATATTAATGAAAAAATGTTATACACTTTGCGGAATTATTATCGCCTTATTATATTATTAAGTCAATTTATATCTCATGCTTGCTTAGAATTATTACATTGAATATGTATATTTGAATGAGTATTTGATGACCAAATAAATATTTTTGAATTAATAGCTCATTTTATTTAAAAATCTATTAATAACATACTTAGTAGTAGCGAAAGTTCATAATGTTCATAAGTTCATAATGGGTCGCATTGAAATCAATTGTTTTTATTAATGCACCATTCGTTTACAACACAATCGCCATTCAATAATTGCACAGACACAAATTACCACCAACAATCCATCATACAACGTCCCAAACATTGGATTCA
Organism: Cimex lectularius; assembly: GCF_000648675.2. Classification (NCBI taxonomy): domain Eukaryota; kingdom Metazoa; phylum Arthropoda; class Insecta; order Hemiptera; family Cimicidae; genus Cimex; species Cimex lectularius. The sequence continues at coordinate 823,216 of NW_019392833.1, read as the reverse complement.
GTATCAACAAGTTAGCTATAATTGACGGATGTTATTCTAGTTCTGAAGACATTCTCTTATGATTAATTGCAGACAGTTATGTCCGCTCTCCTTTGACCACGCTTGACCCCATTGTTCAGCCGTATCTCTGTAGCAACGTCATGGAGACTGTTCGGTTTAATAACACAAATAACCTTGAGTTCAGTTAGTTACTTCTGTAGATAAATTCAACAAAATATCGTCACAAGTAAGAAAAAAAACTTGGAGAGTAAATATATACGATGTATACAGCAAAAACAATAATATCTGAGACCTTAAAAATAGTTCAACAGCAGTGATGCCTCTTGGAATTACCTTAAAAACAGATAAAATATTAAGTAAAAACTAGACTAGATTAATTTAATAATTTTCATTTTATTATATTACATGGGTGATCAGTTACGTGCGTCCTCAAAAGAATAATCACCAACAACTGAAACTTTAAAACTAGTTCACTTCTTAGAAAAACCTTAAATACAAATAATATATTAAGGAAGAACCTGTCTAGATTAATTTGCTAATTTACTTTGTGTTATACAGGGGAGTAGACGTGTACGATATCATAATAAAAAAAACAACCACAATTGAGACCTTAAAACTAATTCAAGGGCACTGAAACCTCTTAGAAAAACCTTAAAAACAAATAAAATATTAAGCAAGAACTTGTCTAGATTTATTTGGGTTTGGATTTATGTTGGCTCAAACCTTTTTTCTTCTTCTAGATTAATGAACAAACTTTTCTTTGTATTATACGAATTTTTAAGTGGGTGATTGTGCGTCTACAACAAACGCCTAAAATTCGTGTCTCTGTCTGTCTAACTATACAAATTAATTATTTTTTTAATTAAAACTTTGTGTGAAAGTTTACCTATAATAGGAAACAATAATATCTTGGCAATAAAAAAATCTATCAAACATTTCATTAATGAATATTGAAACGAATGACATATCAATTATTAATTAATTAATCTTTTTATGTAAGGTTTTGATTGAAATGAAAAAGTAGTGTCACGAGCGGGATTCGAACCTACGACCTATCGCGACATAGTTCGATGTTATAAGCCTCAGGTATTATAATCATTATTAGTCAAGATAGCACAAATGGTTAGAGCAGTGGCGTATTGAGCCGAAGGCCATGGGTTCGAATCCCACTCGTGACACTAACTTTTTCATTTCGACCAAACCTTACATAAAAAGATTAATTGAAAGAAGTGATTTGGTCAATAGATCAATAAATATAATGGAATTAATTATTTAATTCGTGTTTATATTATTTTTGAATTATTAATAAAAGTTTAAAAAACTCATGTTAAATTTATTTTCTAAATGTAAACAGAAAGCAAATTCAAATATAGTGACAAATTTCAACTGAAAGTTGTTGATTACGGTCGAAACCTTTAGAATATGGTTTGACTGGTTTTATTGAGAAACAGACGTAATTCATTGCCATTAGTTCGACAAGCTTGTTTTCAAACAAAGTAGTATAATTTGACACGGAAAAGAAAGATATCCCAAAGAGATCCTGTGCGGTTTGATACAGGAATGTTGATGGGCTTCCAGGGCGTTAGATTTATTGCTCTTTGGCGAAACACCTACCGTCACTGAAGGAAACACGGTGTGATGTATGGAATCTATCTTAAAAAAAGAAGAAAATCTCTACTTTGGTATCCGTCGAAATAAACTTTGGGAACCAGGTCAGCGCTGTTACCCCGACGTAGCTAGCCGGCGATAACCCAATCTCCATCGGATTTATCAAATGGAGTGCCTGAATGCGTGTTTCGCTTTGGTAAAAGGCCTCTAAGAATATTTTTCAACCCAATTTCAAATAAATAGGAGAGGAAAATGTTTGATTACGTAATGTAATAATTGGATTTTCATTAATTGTTTCCTCACACCCTTCTTAATCCAGAAGGAAGCGAAGCCTTGTTAATGAACTTTCATTGGGGCGACGATTGCCTCAAAAAACAATTATATGTTTAGCAATTCCTATTTTATATTTCAATTTCTTCATTGGAAATCCTTAATTTTAAACTTTTATGATGTGAAATTTTAAAATTTTAGTTTTGACCATCTTTGACATTTTCACTTATTTTGGTTATTTGTGAAAATAAACATTCATATTGTTGAATCTGATCACGGTCGGACGAAATAACGTACATATTTTTATTATTGCTGTCGGATAGTGTAAATTGAGAAATGTAAATTAGCATCTAATAAAATTAATTTGAAGGTGAAAATAAAACTAATTGAAACGTAGATAAAGCTATCAAATTTGTATCATAAATAGGTCGACTTGTGGTCTACCTAATCAAAGACATATTTTAAAATATAACAATAAGTTATTCGACTAATAACAAGCAGTGAACGAGTAATAGAGATAATTAATCACCCCCAAACTATCATACTTGTATTTCTTGTTTTTAATTATTCAGATATCGTGAGATGCGGTCTGGTGTGATGTAGGTTTCGTGTAGGGTTCGTGCCAACGTTTCGATCTTTATTGAGATCATCTTCAGTTCTCAAAGTGTTTGTTTGCTGCGTAAGTGTGCCATTCTTGCGTGTCGTGTTGAGAGTGCCACTGTTTGATTTTTCTTGCGTAAAAATGTTTATCTGAAACCTACATCACACCAGACCGCATCTCACGTTATCTGAATAATTATCGACTAACGGTCACTAATCACCACACCCTTGTTTTTAATGAGATATTCCAGTTCTTCGATGATGTATGACAAGTGCGGTATGAATGAGAGATGGAGAAAATGAGTATCCCGGTGGCCCACAAATTGTTTTTAGTTTTTAGTTGTTTAAATTGTAGTCAGCTACCATCAAACGATTAAACTATAGTTGTGTTCCTATAAACGACGAAAGTGTAATCTCTCCATTTGTCGGTGACCTGTCGTAGTCATATGTATGTTTGGCGTAAGAAATATTTTTCTGTGTATGCAAAAGGGCATATCCCGTATATTTCAATTGTATAAAGTTATTCCAATAATTTTTATATTCTAACCTTTTATTACTTACTCTTAAAAATCAATCAATCAAACTGCTCCAGTTTCTGTGTTTTACTCTAGTAGTACGAGAGTTTCAGATAATCTGAATCTATTTTTTAGAAAAAAATACTTCATATANTATATATATGAAGTAGGTGGTTTATGGACCACGGTCATCACCTGTGCCCCAGTGTTTCCTTTTTTCCAATCTTTCATTTGTATTTGGTTTCAACTGCACTCGTTTGAGCGTCTCTATCTGGATACTGACTCTCTGCTTTTGTATGAATACTGAGTAAATACTTCGATATCCCAAAATGCTAGCCTCTTGTTTGTACGTCAAGTTGTCAACTATAAAATGCACACAGATAAATTATCACAAACGTACAGGTCTGGTGACTTCACTCCTCCAGAGTACTCTTCCAAATTCCTCTGGGCGGGGTCAAACCCACTCCATTCTCACTAATAACTTACTTTTCCTCTCCAGACGTCACACATGTTTAGTTGTAAAAAGAAGATTTGGTTCTACGTCAAATTTCATTAATATCAACATTTTATAATTTTGTTCTCCTAGTGTAGTCCCGAATACAAACATAATCAACCTGTAATCATAATCTGTAAATCGGAGATATATTCTTTGGTTGCGCTGGGACAACAAAATTGATTTTTTTTTGTAATCACACGGGTGTAATGCACGCGACCATAATGGCACTTTAAACTCTCTCATTAACAGAATATTTGTGGTTTATAAAAAACAAGTTCTTTTGTCAAGGCAAACAGCCAATTCCTCTTATATCTTTGGGGATTATTAGAGTATATTCCTTGATACTCTAATGATATTGAATCTCTTTATTAAATAGTACTTATTGCAACTTGATGGTGGCAAGACGGCTAGTTGTAAATATAAAACACTACTAAAACTAATGAAATATAATAATTTTTATTTTATATTAAGAATTTCATTCTTTTACAAAATGGAGTTGAGTACCGTTTGAGTGCACATTGATAAAGTAGTTAAACTTACAAATTATCTTTTTGTTTAGAAAAATTATTTTTGATTTTTGTTTTAGTTTATTTTTGAAGAGAAGTGCAAAGTTTGTACTATAATGATAATGTGTCTGCCAAATTAACTATGAGAGAATTTGTATCTAATAATTAAACTCTGGAGGTGTATAAACAAAAAAAAAACTTTTAATATAAACCAATAATATTATAAACCTAATATCTTAAATTTTTATAGTGAGCGCACTTTATATTTTGACCAATTTGTATTTTTTGAACGGAATCAATAACATAAAAGTACACGTTTTTCAATTGGTTTTCTGGCCTGTATATTAGTATAGAATTGAGATTCCAATTTTCACGAGTCGAGTATGTTGGGAAATACTTTTTGTTATTTTTTATTTGAAAAAGAGACATACAACAAAAAACAAGACATATAGTTTCATCTGTTAAAATAAGTGGAGGAACGACCATCCGCAGAAAATTTGTTTTTTTGTCCATTTAAATACAGCGTTGGGTAACAAAATGAAATAATAATGACATACTCTTACATCTTATTTGTATGTCTGCCCGCCAATAAAATATTATTTCAACGCATCTCTCTTTTACCGCGTTGTTTTTGCTAATAATTGGAAAAGCACACAGAGGCGTTCATTTTCGACAAGAGGCCTGCCTGAATGTGCTGTGGGATGGGGGTGAAAGAGTTCATCATGAAACAGTCAATCAACGTTTTCTCTCTATTTCTTTCGCTTTCACCACTCTTCCGCCAAATGTTTACTTTCTGCATTGGTATTTGGTGTACATTTTGTATTAGTGCTTTTGTAAATATTTAATGTCGTTTGTTTCTTTAATTTGATGGCCTTCAATTCCTCTTTAAGTAAAAGTTCCGTTTTTTTAAATAATAATTATTGATTTGGGGTAGTTTTTTAATACGATTATAGTGCACCGTTAACATCTAGTCCTGGTAAGACTTCTTTCATTTTATGTATATTAATGTAAATTATAAAAAAATAATTGATTTGAGCACTATTTATGAACGTAATGCTTTTAAAATTAAAATACGAGGTCGAAGGAAAATATTAATCAGATTCGAAAGAAAAATGAAAGCAGTTAAAAGTTTTCCAGCGAGTTCGTAGTCATACTAAAAAGTTATCACTTTTCAAGGAAAATAAATTATCACATAGAAGACAATACGCAATACTTTCTTGAAGGAAGATATGAAAATTCCGGTACTTAACGAAGCCTGGGACTTTGAATTAAGACATCACGTCACCTCCAGTGATGTATAAGTTGCCTTTGGGGAAACTGGTGCTCAACTATTCGAATGACAATTAGGCAAAACTTGATATAATAGACGTTGAAGGACAAGTTGATAGACTTTGTTCACCGCCTTTGGCTTTCCCACGGGAGCCAACTACATTCGAGGCTTTTAACCGTAGAAGTTATTATTAATAAAAGACACATGCACATATATTAACAATCATTGAATTATTAAATAAACAGAAATGTAATAACTGTGTTCTTCTACTTTGGCTGTCACAAAAAAACAGGGGTTGTTGAACATATTAAAAAGAATACCGGCTCTTATGAAACATTTGATATTATTCCATGCCAAAGTTTAAAAAAGCCTCTCCGTGAACTATTTGTTTTATTGTACTATACTGGAAAATGATTTAACATAAAAATATTATACAATCAATTACATAATAATTTATAATCTGGTTTGTGATGTTATTGGGTATGTGGTCGTTCAATGAATCATACACTGTATTATACAGTTGCCAAGCTTTTGGCTCTATATCTGGCCTTCCTCAGGGCACTACAACAACATAGTAAAATATAAATTTTTTTAAAATACAAATTCAGTTAATTTACAAACATAGAGATAACATTAACATTCAACTTACATGTACGACGTCATAAATAAAAATAGTAATATAATAACCATTTACAAGTCAACGATTTTTTAAATAATACCTCTATAAACATTTTTAACAGAAAATGTCAGGTTATAATAAGTATAGTTTATATTTCAAGTGACTACCAACCTAACAAACCCCTTAGACCAAAAATTCTCTGCAATTAAATTATTATTATATAATTTATATGTACATTTATATAATTATATAACCATGTAGAGTGAGAAGCTTAGTTTTTTAACACATTGCTATAAATTGTACTTAGTTTATTACAATCAGTCTTTAGATTACAGGAATTACAATCTTTTTGAACATGGACAAACAGACAAAAAGGAGGGAAAATTCAAAAGGTGGATAGTGATGGGAAGTTAGTCCGAGTGGATCGAGGTCCCGATAGCTCACGTGGTAGAGCAGCGGCGTATCTAGCCGAAAATCGTGGGTTCGAATCCCGCTCGTGCCATTGACTTTTTTATCTCAACTAAAAACCTTAATTAATTGTAATAAATTAAAATGTCGTACCTCATGTCAGCTGAAACGGTATTAAAAACCCAATTTATTCACTGTCTCTTAAATAAAAGAATGATTTAGATAAATCAATTTGCTGAATGGTCTTATATTTTAACAAAATGTCCTCATTGAAAATACTGTACTTATCGATTTAAGGGGCAAATGTAGTGAAAATTTCTCCGATTTCAGTTCAAATATGTCCTCGTTTGTATTAATTGGAATTTACAAATAAAGTATTTACGATGCGTATGAGTGTTTATGAGTGAAGGTTTTGTTCGTTCGACTGTGATTAACTGTCGCGTCGGTTTATTACCGTCAATATTTCCAAGAAGTCATTGATTTTTTAATCATAATTGATGAATTACCATCAAAAATGTTAAGATATAAACGTAATGAGTATCATAAGCCATAATTACTAATTTCTTATGTATAGTATTTATATTTAGAATATGATATTAAATTTTTCAGATGAAACATTTTTAATAATTACTAATATGCTTTATTTTTCAGGTTTTCGAAATTGTACGAGATACGTAAGTGATTCTGAATATTTTGAATGTAAATTATTATCATAAATTGGTGCCCGAGCAATTAGGTTTTACTTTATTCTGATTTTGAGTAGGTTTACTAAGATTTATATATTAAATTGTACAACGTAACGGAAAATTTATGTTCAGTCTTACAATAACGAGGTTTTCATCTTAGTTAAACCGATTCGTCCATGAAGATCATGTTAATGTGTTATCAAATTTATGAATTCTATAGAATTTGTTTTATTTGTGTTGTGTGATTTATTAAAAACTTAATGTAATGCGGTAATTTATTAAATACTTATAATGCAATACATGTTGTGTTAGTTAAATTTTATAATGGTGACATTATAATCGTAATAATATGTTATTGTAGCCGTGTAGTACTTTTATCATATTATTTATTTATGGAGAATGCCGAAAATCACGTCCCTCTCAGAGAAAAACCCCGTAAATGTGTGCCCACAATGAGTTTTTTTGCCGGTCTGTAACTTTCAATGATTCAGCTTTTTAAAAGCTTAAAATAGTAAACCTTCACTATTTATCTGTCTTGGAGGTTTAGTATAAGTTGCACTGAATCGCACTGAATTTGAACCTCTCGCCGTATACGGTTACAACCTTCTTTCACCTTCGCTCTCTCATTCTTTCTCTCTCTCTCTCTCATTCACACACACACACACACACACACACACACACACACACACACANCACGCACGCACGCACGCACGCACGCACGCACGCACGCACACACACACACACACACACACACACACATTATCCCTCTCTCTTCACTCTCCCTATCTATCTATTAATCTATCTTTCTTTTTGTGTTCTTGTCTGTCTGACTCTTTCTCCTTGTCTCTCGCCCTCTCTCTCTTTCTCTGCTTCTCCCTCCCTCCCTCTCTCTCTCTCTCTCTCTCTCTCTCTTTCTGTTTTTCTTTCACTCACTTTCTCTTTCTCGCACTATTTTATATGTGTGGTGATTAGTAGGACTATTTTATATAATTTTATTAATATTTATATATTATAATTATTTTTATATTGCTATATAATATTATTATTAATAATTAATTATATATACCTATATTCTTCGAACGTATGTCGCAATTATATAGTTGTTTGCTGGATGTGCTGCAATGGTTTTAGGCAATACTTTCATAATGCTTATGTTTGATTGAAAATTGACCATATAATTGTATTTGTTTTATATTTCACAAAATGACAATGAACAAAATAGGCTTTAAAAATTAATTGCGATTTTTCTAACTGGTTGCAATGGCCTTGTAAAGTGTTTTCTTTAACAATTCAATAATGCGGAAATATCGAGTGAGGAAACATGTAACTGTGAGCGACAGGAGTCACTGCGCCATCGCATGTGGGTAGAGGAAAATGGATATCGTATATATTGTTAAAAATTAATTTCATTTTGAGGAGATTATTACGATTCAATCGTTGGCGTTAATCAACTCTCCACGTTCTGTACAACAGCGGCTCAACGCAACTCTCCACTTTTGTTGAGTTCTTCGACAAGAGAGGCGTTACGTGATGGGAATGGAATGGGATCGTGGGTGTAATATAAAGATAAACGAGGGGCTTGCTGAGAATTGGCGGAACTTCCGAAAAAGGGGTCTTACTCAAAATAAATTATGAAAGAATCTCGGTTAACGTGCCACGGTAATGGGACAGAGCAATCCTTCCGAATTGTTTATTCTTCTAACAAAACAGGATGAAACACTCCAGCAGCCTTTCTTAAATTTCAACAAAAATATTTATTAAAAATTTGATTTTTGTGATAAAAAATGCTAGATAAATAAACTGCGCAAAAATGAATAGGGATATTTGTACTTTATTCGTATATTATTAATTTTAATTCAATTAACCGATATATTCTTGTTAGTTGGATAAAAAATTAGAAAATACAAAAAACAAGTTTTAATACTCATTTTTAAAAACGGATTTACTTAAGAATGGTAAACATGAAGATTACTCGTTTTATTCACTATTTTCGTGGTCTGCTTGACCAATTAATACTTTACAATTAATTAAGGTTTTTAGTTGAGATGAAAAAAAGTTAATGGCACGAGAGGAATTCGAACCCACGAAAAATGGCAAAAGGAGGGAAAACTCATAAGGTGGGGTTGAGATGGGGAGGTGATGTCCGAGTGGATCGAGGTCACGATAGCTCAGGTGGTAGAGCAGCGGCGTATCTAGCCGAAGGTCGTGGGTTCGAATCCCTCTCGTGCCATTAACTTTTTTTCATCTCAACTAAAAACCTTAATTAATTGTAAATTACTCATTTTGTTAAAGAACACCTTGTTTTAGTTTAATCGCGTTCGTAAAATGGAGAAAAGACGAGAAAAGGAGAAAAGAAATAATGTACATGTTATATATATCGATTTGATTAAAATTAATATAATAAGAATAAATTACAAATATCTCTATTCATTTTTGCGCAGTTTATATTAGAATGAATTGAATAGCGATACAAGCATTATATCGTAAATCTTATTAACATAACAAAGGCCAGAAAATATGTTCAGAGTTGTATAAATATACTATATTAAATATTATGACCATTTTAGATTTTAACCTAACAATACAGATAAAAATTATTTCGATCGTTTTAAAATGTTATTATTTTAGAAAGAAAGCTTAAAAGTTATTCTTAGTTTTTTCTTTCTCATCGAAAAGTATAGTGCTAAACATCAAGCTGTACTGCTTAAAAAAGTGCTCTGACCGCTCTTCTCTTTAGATGGAGGTAAAACATGCATGAGAAGAAAAGGGTTTGAATATTACAAAAAGGAAAGTGCCACATCTCTTAAAGATTATAAACGAAAGGAGAAGTTAAAAAAATGTATATCCGGTCTGTTAGATCAAAGATATGTCAGATGTTGTTAGCATTCAGTCGTTTGTAAAGAATTTTTTCAGTTTTAATTTTTACCATTTTTATTGCCTAGACAGATTTCTTTTATTCCTTACTGAACGTTCTACAAATGGATGTACATAGAACGGTTCATTCCATAGAAGTAATTTTTGGACGATTTCGACCCAAAAAGACAACCTTGCATTATGAGTTGTCACCGAAAAAAAGCTAGTTTCTTTTCAGTAAAACAGGTCACTTTTCTTGATGGCGGCATTTAGTTGATTGTACTTGTTGAAATTGCTTTGTTCTCTGGGCTTAGATCAGAGAAAAGAATTCAACACGAATCATGGCAAATAGAACGATTTTCTCTGGACGAAATCCATTCAAGAAAGCACCTTAGGTTCATTTCAACCTTACCTTAGCCTTTTATAAATCTTCTATGAAATGAGTGTTACGAAAGCTATTCAACGAAGGTCCAAAGCCTTTTAAAAGTTTTTTAGTCCATGACGGCATAAATACAATATAAAACATCGTATACATTTCAAATTGGTCTCGTATGATTTTTGCAATATCTCTTGATCGTTGTTTTAAGTCCAGAGAAAATTCTGGCTTAGAAATTTATATGTGATGACTACGGCTGTGGGATGACAGATTTTAATGAAAAATATTTTAATGATACTAAATCGAAAAGTATTAGACCCATGTGAATGTATTCCAAAGTACTGATATGTCAGCATATTTGTATGTTTACATCCAGAATAAGAAATTAATATGCCGGATTGTATTAAAAGAGGTTAGCTATGCATATAAGAAGGTGCAAAAACAAAAAGAACTCCAAGCATAGTAAAAAAATTCTTTTGGGAAAACCCAATTTGGATTCCGTTAAAGAAACACGCTTTAAATAGAGGGTTACATCGTAATAATATCTCTATTACAAATAAAAATCCTTGGATTTCATCGACATTTTATGTTATTGCAAAGTTTAATAGTTCCTATTTTAAACTATTTCAACAATGTTCAGATTTCAAGCAAGTATAACAGAGATAAATCGTGCTAAATTTCAACAAAAAAACTTTCAAAATTTTTATTTTTGTCTCCACTATTGATTTATTTACGTATAATTTATATGATTCTAAACCTCTGTAAAGTTTTCAGTAAATTGGTGGAGTTGTTTTGAGTTAATACTGTTGTGATTTTTGAGAAAATTTGGAAGTATTTGAAAAGCAAAATTTTGGCAGAATTTTTTTAAATTTTCTCTCAAATTTCTATTCAGGAGTTTTTTTTGGAGTAAGAAAAAGGAATATCAACTTTTCATAAAAAATATTATCTTTAGTTGATAGTATGTTAATGTTACTTTTTTCTATAGGTTGTCTTATTTAATTTATTTTTTTATTTTATTGTTTATAATATTCCATGGGAGAGCCACGAAAAAATTTAAATTTTTGGTTGGCCTCGTATTTGGAATGTTATAAAAAATGAGATAAAAAAATGAATATTAATTTTTTTTAAAATTCAAATTAATTTGTATTTCAACATACTTTTCTATGTAGCTCTTTCACAAAGTATTTATTGTATTTCAAGACGTCGCTCGAATTTGCTCACTCCATGTTTTTTTTTTGTGTTTTTTCAAAGGAAGTTGAAACATTTTTGCAGTAAGATAAAAATTTACATTCATTTTTGACACATCAAAAACCCCGTTTTTTAAGTATCTTGGAATGCTTAGAAATATTTTTACAACCTAGGTAGAGATCTATATTTAAATTACTTAAAGTATTTTTTATTCTGAAAAAAATTAAATTGAAATCGGTGATCCACGGCCGTGTTTCCGCTTCCCCTTGTTAGTAAAAATACCTTAGAATTTTGATTCTGGTACGTTTATATACAGTCCCGTTTATTATTCCCAGGTTGCATAAGTGCCAGCAAATTTTAAAGAACAGATTTTGATGGAATAACACAAACATGAAAAATTATTAGATTAAAAACAATTTACCGGTTAAGAAAATATTCTTTGTAAACTTTATATTTCATGATTTTGGACTTTGATTTAAACCTTCTCTCGTCGAGATGGATGGTTAAGTGCAGGAAATGGACTGACAGTCATTAGGCAGATGTGCCGAGATATGGTGTGACATCCACCATCTCCTACATACCGTCTCCGCCATATAATCGCCTCATGGGAGATCTCAGCCTGAAAGATCATCACAGTCCTAATTGCTCGTGCGATTAGCTACCCTGGTCACGATGAGACCGAGCCTGCCGTTATTACCAAGTTTACATTTGAAAATGAAATAACGTGAATCATAAAAATATATTATACGAAGATAAACTGTTTATGTGTCCGGAAAGTAGAAAAAGGTTGCTCACTGTGCCCTGCTTAATAGTGGGTGAATAGAAATGCGTTTTGAGTTTAACTGTTTGAAATTTTTTTATTGACCATAGGCAATTAGGCTAAATTTTAATATTTTCGAAAAAAAATAAATTGACATTAACAAATCCAAACAATTAAATTTCTACAAAAATATCTACAAATGCACATTAATAAATATAAGAATAAGTATTAACAATAAATATATAAGTTTGAAATGCCTCTAAAAAGTTTGCTGTTTTTCAATGTCAGTAATGTATCTAAGTTAAGTGGATGCTTTATTGAAGACTTTGCGATTGCCTTGTACATTCTTTCCTTCTGAGGTAATCTTCGCAAAACAGCCTAATTGGCCGCAGATCTTTAAATTCACCGCATGTAATACAATTACCAGTTCTACATATCTACCTATCCCCTGGCTATTTTCCGATTTGCAATCCACCGACTTCATTGCCGGAAACCACTAATTCTAATAATGTCAAAAATCATTGAGCTCGAGGTTCATCCTGCAGATGGCATGTCTGAGTTGCAAGTCAAGACCGTTGATGGCAACTACAAAACGTCTGTCTCCAAATTGGTTCCTATTCCTATGGACCAGATTGAAGTACAGCCAAGGTTTGAGGCCTGTGCTTCAAGGTGGTTGAAATGTTGAAACAGAAGAAAACAAAAGTTACTTCAAATAGAAACCGCTACCTATTGGCGCTTCTATAATCTCGTATTTCTTACCTTATTGTGTTTTCAGTTATGTAAACCTAGTACCTATTAAATTTATTTATGTATGTATGTGTAACATTTATTGGAAAAAGTTGTTCCAAAATTAATATTTTTGAAAATTTAGAGAAATTAAGGAAAAAATTCATAATATATAATAAATAAATATATAATAAATACATAAACGGCCAATGTAAACAAAAATTATAATGGGTTCAAATATTAAATGGGATATTTTATGCAGTATTTGTGCGAAAGAAAAGCAACCTAAATGTGGCATGATGGGGCAGGTGCAGTGCTGAACTGACTCACCATCTTTTCTGGTTTGGAGCAAAAAGAATGTCTAGGGCTAATAATCAGCATAACAGCAGTTGATCCTATCTCGACTTGACATTTTTTATGTCAAGAAAATTTAATATAAAATAAAAGATATGAGGTCAATTTCCTTTTTATTTGCCTCCCTTTTTTTGAAGTTTAGTGGCTGGTTCAAATTATTTTATTTTTCAGAATTTAATTGCCTATTATATATTTTTATAATTTTAACATAAATGAAGAATTTGTATTAATTTATTTCATCAAAAGAAAAATTTGTTTTAAAGTTCAATATTATATTATTTAAATTAGTACAAACAGATTGATCTTGTGTACCTAAGTCAAATTTGGTATTATTTAAATTTTAATATAAAAAGCAAACAAGTTTATACCAATTTATTTTTGTATAAATTCATAAAGAAATTTGTTTAACAGTTAAAATATAAAAAAGTAAATATAAAAAGTACTAACAGGATTGTTCTAATTTTTGTAAATGATGGTGAAAGAGGATTGTTCCTGTGTGCCTAAGTATTTGAATAAGTTTGTTCCTATAAATCCCAATAAAATTATTTAGCTTATTAAGAATTATTGATTTTGATTTACTTTCTCTAAAATTTAAAATTCAAATTAAAACAATAAAAAAATTCAATTAAAAACCTTTAAGTTATTCATGATACATAATCTTATTTTATGAGACATTAACTGTAATAGAAATAACTATACTGATTTAATAGATATCCAAAGTTGATATAATTTTGTAATAACAGTAAGTAATCATACAAACTTAAATTCAGTTCTTTAAATTAATTGATCCTCTGGGGAAAGTAATATTTTATTTGTTGGGCAACATGATCAGGAACACACTTTTCTTTTTTCTTTTAAAAAGGAAAAATTAAAGAAGGCACATACACATGTGTCACCTTTCTGTGTAAAAATGAAATGTAAAATATAAAATTCTTTCCAGAAACAAAATATTATTTTTATTAAATTCACTAATTTCGTGGTCCGCTTGACCAATTAATACATTACAATTAATTAAGGTTTTTAGTTGAGATGAAAAAAAGCTAATGGCATTGAAAAATGGCAAAAAGGAGGGAAAACTCATAAGGTGGGGATGAGATAGGAAGTTGATGTCCGAGTGGATCTAGGTCACGATAGCTCAAGTGGTAGAGCAGCGGCGTATCTAGCCGAAGATCGTGGGTTCGAATCCCGCTCAGGATACTTATTTTTTTAATCTCAACTGAAAACATTAATTAATTGTAATTATTTTTATTGATTTTCTTTAACAAACTCAAAACAAAATACACCTTTTTTTGTAAAATAAAATAAATTATATTTTTATTGATCGTCTTTAATTAACTCAAAACAAATACACCTTTTTTTGAAAAATAAAATAAATTATATTTTTATTGATCTTCTTAAATAAACTCAAAACAAAATACAACTTTTTTTTAAATAAAATAAATTGAAATGAACAAACAAGTTTAACTGGCGATCACTCAAAGGATATCCGGAATTAAAAGAAATGATCTTAAATACCTTGTGTTTTTAATTAGGTTGATTCTCCTCGGGTTCAGGAGAGAGTGTATGAGATCTCTGTCCCCTCGAGCTCCTCTACGTTTATCTTTCTTTTATTTTCATTGGTACCAACCTTTTAAAATTTTTATTAATTAATTTATTATTATTTTTATCTATTTTAGTTTATATTATTAATTTAATTTTTTTTTGACATCTGTTTGTAAGAGATGTTACACATGTATACAAATGCAGGATTCAGCTTATATTTGCACTGTCGGGGTAAAACTGGAATAATTAAAAACACAAATTACACAATTTTCAAGGTTGTGATTTTAAAGTTTAGACCTTCGGTCGAAGAAGAATTATTAAAATGTTTCGAGGTGTCAAAAATGCACATAGCGTTTAAAAGAAAGTGGTTTTTGACTTAATCAATGATACACAGTTTTCCAGGTCTAAAGAGTTACTGTAATAGGCAATTATCGCATTTGGCCAAAAATTGTCTGATCAAATTGGGCCCCAATGGCGCAGATATATAACTCCATCAAACAATTATCTTTCAAAAAATTAATTCTTTCTTATGAAATCTGCAAAAAGAAACGATGGTTGTTGCAATTTTAAACTGTTTTATGATTTTCTCGGCCGTGGAGTTCCCGAGTTCATTGAAGGGTTTGGTGGTTATGTAGAGAGATATTAGGCTTAAAAATATTTAAATTAATTTAAATATAGCAGCAGACCGGGTGGTGGTTTATATGAATTTTATTATTAAAAGAGAAAACTTATCATTTTGGTGTTTGACAAAAAATATATAAATAAAATATAAATTAGAACCTCCAAAGTATTAAAAAAATATTTTATATAAACTGTTTCCTGTAAAAAAGGTTCGAGAGTAAGGCCGATCAAGAAAAACGACAGTTTAGTTATTTTTAATTGGGATTTAAAAAAAATACTTTTGCTTATTTTAGATTTTAACAATTTAGATTTAATTATATTTATTGAATGTAACTACTAATCACCGGACATTTATATAATAGATGGTATAACGTAAAAAGAAATTACGTGAATAAGTATGGTTCGCGAAAGTACAATATTACGATATAATATTGAAATATTGTATTAGTATTTGTTAGAGGTGATATTCCACTCAACCTCCGACCATTTTGCTGAGACCTTTCTTCTCTCGTCATATTTTACATACAAATAAATAGAAAGAGGATGAGTGCAAGAGAGATGCATGGTGTGAGAAATAATAGGATCGCGCACTTAAGCGTGGCATTTAATAAAATTTTGTTAATTGGCCAAAAAATAAGAATAAAATAAAAATGGAAGTAAAATGTAAGTGCTATTAAAAATGCGAGAAGTCGCTCCTACAAGTTCGAAATAATATTCGTAGTTGACGTCAAGCGGTGTGTAAATGGCGATCCCAGCGTCACATTTGTCTATGATGCCCCAGACAGTGTCGTTGCAGAGAACTGGGCTTCCTGGTATAAAATCTGTCGGCTGCTCGGCGCATCTAACAAAATTTTCTGACATTTCGTTTATATAATCGCACAACCAGGCAGTTTTGCAATTGAGCGTGCACTCTACCATCTGGCTCAAGTTCGTGGGGTAACCAACGATTTTATTTTCATCCGTCCGGCCAAATATAATGCAGCCTTGCGCCTTCTCTTCCAGTTCGTCGAGCACGATCTCCAGGTCCTCTAAGCCTTGCGTAGGCGGCATCATCGGATTGATCCGTTGCAGGACCCAACTGGTCATTCTGTCTAAATGTATTGCGCCGAGGTTGAAATGGATAGCGTCCGAAATATGGCTCTTGTGGCAAAGCGTGTATTTCGAGAATCTACTCAATGCCAGGTCTTGACTGTGCACATTGACGAAGAAATCCGTTATGTTGTGAGCTAGGAATCGGTTCTTCTCGTTGAATTGGCCGACGCACGTGCAAGACGTCATCAGGGTGTATACGGTAACGAAGGAGCCTAAACAATAAATTTTCCCGTCCTTCTTTGAAACCAACTTGCCCAAGATGGTCCCTGATTCTGTAAATCCCGTAGAAATTTTAAAATATGTCAAAAGGACAAGAAATACACTGGTCAAATTCATCCTTATAAACCATAAGGAAACTTATAAAACAGATGTTAACTGCGTTAATGTAACATATGTACGATTAATAACACAAATATTATCGTGTGACATAGTAAAACAGAGAATACGTTCTCCAACTAAAACCTAGCACATCAGAATTGCTCAATCAGATTGCTTTCAGAGAATGTGTGGTTTTTGGGAATTAAATCATTGTAAACTTTATCAAAACATTAAGGTAGAATATGTTTATTCTTTAAAGTACATTTTCGAAATTTCAAATTTTACATTTATTAAATTCTGTACCTATTTACATTACGTAACGAGCTGATTGAAATAGATTTAGTCCATTATTGGGGAAAGTGGAAATTGCTTTTAGGAATACTTTTTTTTCATCAGGGGGATTTGAAGTCGTTGTGAATGGTGATGTTGAAGACGTAGTAAGGAGCTTAAATGGCTGCCGTTCTTTGGATTGGAACGACTGTATTCGTTGGATGTTAAAACGTGTAAAGTTGCCCCAGAGTTCTGGTCTGTACGCCCAGTTTGGTTTTAGTATTGTCTGATAGATTATAAGTTTGTTTTTTGTTGAAACTTTTTTTTAATGGATACCAGGGACTGGAGGAGTTCCCCCCTGCGCACTGCAGCTGAGCTGTACAGCTTATTGTACTTTATCCCTGGCTCCATATTTTGGGGGAGGGCTCGCAACACAAATGTGAACTTGAGCCCCCGTTGTACCGGTGTTCTTCCATCGAAGAAACTCATTTTTGAAGGGGGTTGGGACCAAATTCAGGGTCGCTGAAATCCGATCCCGCCCCTTCCATTGATGAGTGCCGTGTCAATTTCTTTCAATTGCGGCCACCGGTCCCCTTAGGCGTCAGAAAAAGTCCAGAGGCGACGGTGGGGATCGAACCCACGACCGCGGGATCTTTCTTCTTCTTTTGTTCTTGATCTTTTTCTTTCTTTTTTCTTTAAAAACAAACGACGATTTTCTTCATTTTTCTTCATTTCATTTTCTTTAAAAACACGAAAATGAAACGGTTATTTAATTTTGTTTTAGTTGTGATCTTTTATATCAGCTTTTAGCCAAAGCCAATTTCATTCTTTCAATTTTCTGTTCATTCCAGTCCCTCTCTCCGTGCGACCACAGTAACCAGCTCGGACCGGTTGGAATCGTGTGAGTTGGTTACAGGTTAGTCGTGAATCTAGATGGAATGCAATGTAGGGGAAGCAGTCTGTTTTTTGGCATGGAATTATATTAAGGAACTTGGTATGACCAATTTTTCTTTAAAGGGTGGATGATGGTGCTGTTGCATTCATTAAGCTTTATACGCAAGAGTTCGCTCCGTTCGGCTATTTGCAGGACATATGCCTCAAAATCAATTATGCGATCGGATCAGAGGATAGCATAATTTTGTCACAGCCAAAGGATGAAGGATGGTGGGAGGAGAAGTCGGGATATCTGCTGGGAAGAGGAGATAAAAGATTGGTGCAAATACACTGCTCTGTGGTACTCCCGATCCCAGAGGAACATAATCGGACCAGGCCGATCCTTGGGGGATTCTATTAAGTACAATAGGGTTTCTTTTCCCTGTAAGAGCTTTAGTAGCCAGGTTTAGAACAATTTAGTTAGTGCATAGCCCGATACAATTGCGAGATATCGCAGTAGATATCCGTAATGAATCATTAAAAACTCGTTTGGTTACAATCTTTTATTTATTAACAAATAAAAATATTAAATTCCGTAAGTTTTACTAGAAAATAATTAGAACCATACAGAAAATATTAGGTCATTTAATTAGCATTTCTGAACTTTCAGCGCAGTTATTTAAATTGCGTCAATTTCTTTAAAAGAAGAGAAAACCGTTTATGAATATGACAGAATTTTACCATAAACCTCGTGCCATACGTCATTGTCTAAACATTATATAATTAAAAAACATTTGGGTTCGCTAAATTCACAACAATCCACTAGAGAAGTAAAGAATGTTCTGTTTAGTAAAACTGTGCACCTGTTGATTTATCCCAGCTTAAGCTATTAAGTTTCTTCAGATCTATTTCTTCTTTTGGTTGGGGAGAGAAAAGGCATATTCAAAAACGCAAGAAACTCAGAGCAATAACTCTAATGAATGAAAAACGACTAACTAGTAACATCTATAATTTAATAATAATGATAATCATCCATCATCCCTAACCATTTTTATAACCATTTTTATAACAGAAGGTAGCTATTTACTTTACCTCGAAGAGAAGGACACGATGGCTCGCAAACGTATAGTATTTTTGTGTAGGGGTAGCAGAAGAAACTGGAACTTACAGACAGAAACGTTACTTATCAGTAAAAATAACAGCATTCTAATTATCGTACTCTTCTAGGCGCTAGATGCACCATATTCTCTCGAGTTGATGTTGGCGGGCTATTGTTGCTAGTCGTCTGAAAGGGCATAGGTTGTGGAGTCAACTTCCCACAAAGGTGAAGAATCGTTTGTGTTCATAAAACCATCCAAAACTTCATTTAGGATCTGACGGGCACTATGGAAAGGGTTCCGTCTTGCAACTATGACATTTTTTTCTGCCCTCCCAGCTTCTTAATGCGCTGAGATCCACTACCAGGCCACTATTGGCACTTCCAGTCTTTCCGAATCGGGCTAAAGCCCAGGCGACCAAGCTCTGAGAAATGCCAACTGCCTCTGCGATATCCACTTGCCGGTGACCTCGATGACTCATCTCACCATAATATTGCGAACTTCAGATTCAAAATGATGTCTTTCCATGGTTAAAGAAGAACACAACTGGATTAAAATTGAGAAAATACGAAAAAAAGTTGTTTGCTTATAAAATGAGTAATCTTCATTAGTTAATAAATCCGTTATTAAAAATGAGGATTAAAACGTTTTTTGTTTGTATTTTCTTTTTTTTTTTTAATTCTACTAACAATATAATATATAAGAATATATCGTTCAATTTGATTAAAATTAACAGAATAAGAAAAAATTACAAATATCCCTATTCAGTTTTGCGCAGTTTATATTAGAAAGAATTCAATAGCGATAAAAGCATTATATCGTAAATCGTATTAACATGACAAAGGCCGGACAATATGTCCGGAGATGTATAAACATATTTTGAATAAAATATTATGACCATTTTAGATTTTAACCAAACAATATAGATAAAAATCATTTCTCTCGTTTGAAAAAGTTATTATTTTAGAAAGAAAGCTTAAAAGTTTTTCTTAATTTTTTTCTTTCTCATCGAAAAGTATAGTGGTAAGCATCAAACTGTAATGCTTAAAAAGTGCTCAGTCTGTTCTTCTCTTTAGATGGAGGTAAAACATGTATGAGAAGAAAAGGGATTGAATATTACAAAAAGGAAAGTGCCACATCTCCTAAAGATTATAAAAGAAAGGTGAAGTTAAAAATAATATATCAGGTATGTTAGATCAGAAAGAAATGTCAGATATTGTTAGCATTAGGACTTTTGTTTTATTCAACTAACAATAATATATTGGTTAATTTAATTAAAATTAATAGAATAAGAATAAATTACAAATATGCCTATTCATTTTTGCGTAGTTTACTTTTTAATGGAATAATGAAGTAACAATTCTTTTTTCGGTAATTTGTTGTATAATGATGAGACCTTTGAAGAACAACTCAACATAACTTTAGTTTTCTTTTTCAGTGTTAAAATGTTGACCAAACAAGTCAGATATTGGCCGAATTAAGTGGAAGTTTGACTTTAGATTTATAAGATGGTGATTGTTTAATGCAGGATTTATGGTGGTTTGACTGCATTGTTTTGCCAGACTGTGAAACGTTTTTGTTACTTACTATAGCTGGGTTTCTCGGCCGCAGCAACATGCCCACTCTCTCAAGTTTAACCAAATAAAGTTTCGAAATCCCAATATTTTATGACAGGTTACGTTTGATGGAATAATATTCAGTGGGGTTTCGCAGTTGGCGTAGCTTGCTGAGCCGATTCGTACTTTTACAGATATTGAAAATTATTCCGTCCCATGGCTATCAAGTGCCCCTTTGCTGCAGTGTAGTAAGCTTTTATACGCCGGCATGTTTGCTGTCGATTTTCAAATTCACACCTGTTAATTAGCTCTAGAAAAAGGCTAAACTTATCACAACCTCGTATGATATTTGTTAAATACAATTTTCAATCGATTAATTTTATGATATAATCGGCCGAAACACATTTATATAACGACAGAGAAGTAATTGGTCCAGCCATTCATATGGTAAACCAGAAATCCTAAGAATAGAATTTGTGTGAAAAAAAATTTTAAAACTTTATAATTGATCGGTAAAACCGAATACTTTTTGGCCAATAGGAAAAGTTTAGAGAAAAAATGCCCTAGGCTTAGCACAATGTGGCACCACAGCTCATGAAACCAAAACAAGCAACAATAAACGGACCAATTTTCACAATAATTGATATGTCGCACTCTTAATTAATAAATTAATTAATAAATGGCGAGGGCAGGATTATAAGAATATAAAGGTGGTTTCACGCCCCAACCTCGATCTCTCACCCCTAGAAATGTACTCGTGGATATTCGCAATTGATCAATCTGTTGTACGCTTTTCTAAAACTCTTCTATTCTACCTAATACTAAATTCGAGTTTTTAACGTTGTGTGCTCTGACAACCAGGTTTGGCCGAAACGGTTTCGATCTATTGTAGTTTTAGTGCATTTTTTATTCTAAAATTTCATCCCCTAAATTTTACACCCAAACTCTACTGATACGTTAAAACTTTATCATACATAATTAAGCAGGACACTTTTGTTGCCTGACTTTATACATCCCAAAATTACGCAAGCTGAAATAATAATCATTTGTCCTGGTTCGAACGCTCAATTTACTTGCCCATGATTTTATTATTGTCGTGTTCTCTCTTAACAGCCACGAAAAATGGTTCCCTCGGTTCCCATACCTCTAAATAGTCGGAATTTAAAACTTCTATTTTTCCTGGCATTTTAAATTTGTACCGAATTGCACCTTTGATCCAGTAGTAACTCGAATATTCAAAGGCATTTTTCGACTTAAGTAGTAATAATCTAAAGCAGGGGTGCTCAAACGGTCGATCGCGATCGACCAGTCGATCGCGAGTGCTTTTTGAGTAGATCTCGAGAAGAAAAAAATTTTTAATAAGTAGGTAGGTAACTAAACTACAAAAATGTATTACGTAATAAAATAACACTGCTTGCGGCAAAAGGTGGCTTTATCAAAGGAACGCGCGGCACTTGTCAAAGAAAAGCCGCGTTGTTTCTAGACTAGTAGACAGTACAGTCTAGTCTAGAAACAACGAGAGACAGTACAGTCTAGTTTCGGGCGGCGCGTTTGACGGGAACATTCGAGACTTTCGTTCACGCCGATATAAATGTTGTGCCTGCAGGAATTGGAGTCATTCTGAATTGTAACTTGATGGCGATACTACGTCGATATAAAGTTTATTATTAAATAGTGGAAAATTGGGAGGAAGAATTTTTCTTTTGTATGGTGAAGGATAAGTGCATTTGTGTTATTTGTCGTGCGTCAGTTGCAATACCTAAGCGTGGTAACTTAGAGAGGCATCATAAAACGGTTCATAAAAACTATGAAAAGGATTTTCCGCCACAGAGTGAATTAAGAAAACGAAAAGTAAGTGATTTGATATCTTGTTTGAAAAAAGAACAATCCATGTTCACAAGACCAGCCAAACAATCAAAAGCTGCTACGATCGCGTCATTTAAAATATCTCATATATTGGCGAAACACAAGAAACCATTCGAAGATGGATCGGTGGTGAAGGAAGCATTTATTGAAGCGGGTGAGACTTTATTTGGAGATTTTAAAAATAAAACAGAAATCATGTCTGCTATTAGAGAACTTCAGTTATCTCGTCCGACTGTCACAAGGCGTATTGAAGTCATGTGTCAGGACATCGCAGATAAACTAAAACATGATATCATGGAATGTACATACTTTTCTTTACAGTTCGACGAATCCACCGATATGACAGACACTGCCCAGCTGTGTATTTTTATTCGGATGGTATTCAATGACATGTTGGCTAAGGAAGAATTTTTGACAATCATTCCTCTGAAGGGGAAGACCCGTGGCGAAGATATATATGACGTTTTCTTCAATTTTGTAAAAAACTACGAGCTACCAATATATAAATTAGTGTGCATTACAACCGATGGAGCACCAGCAATGACTGGAAAC
This sequence comes from Cimex lectularius, assembly GCF_000648675.2. Taxonomy (NCBI): domain Eukaryota; kingdom Metazoa; phylum Arthropoda; class Insecta; order Hemiptera; family Cimicidae; genus Cimex; species Cimex lectularius. Next base: position 800,194 of record NW_019392833.1, on the reverse strand, counting down.
AAAAACGGTTTTGTGGCATTGTGTCGAGCTAATGAAGAATTCCCTTCATTTTTTTCATTCCATTGCATTATACATCAACAAGTTTTGTGTTCAAAAGTTTTAAACACGGAGGAAATTATGGGCATTGCAACAAAAATTGTGAATTCCATCCGTGCACGTAGCTTGCAACGGCGGCTCTTTCAGTTGCAGTTGGAAGATAGGGAGTCAGCTGAACACACTGATTTAGTTCTTCACACGGACGTCAGGTGGTTGAGTCGCGGAAAATTCCTAGAAAGGTTTCAAGAATTATTGCCCGAAATAACAGCTTTTCTAGACGAAAGAGGTTATGACACTCAGATTGTGAAAAACGAAAAATGGCTGACTGATTTGGCATTTTTGACTGACATCACAATGCACTTAAACACCGTTAACTTGGAGCTTCAAGGTAAAGGAAAAACTATTATTGAGATGATTAGCGCAGTAAACGCATTCAAAAGTAAATTGCAACTTATGATAGATCAACTGAAAAGAAAGGATCTGAAACATTTTCCGTCTTTGAAAGCAAGGATTCCTCAGTTGAATTATGATACGTATGAGGCTGAATTATCAAATATTTTGGGACAATTCGAAATGCGTTTTTATGATTGCAGTAAATTGGAAAATATAGCATCATTTATGAGTTATCCTTTTTCATGTAAAAACATTGAGGAATTAGCTACTGAAATAGCAAGTCAGTTTAATATGAACTCATGTTCTGTTGAAAATGAGTTGGTGCAGATTATATCAGATATACATCTCAAAGCTACAGCATCTGATACAAATTTCTGGTGTTTTATATCTGAAGATAAATATCCGAATGTAAGGCAAATCGCCCTTCAACTGACGGCATTTTTTGGGTCAACTTACTTGTGCGAGTCTGCATTTTCTGAAATGAAGATAATTAAGTCAAAATATCGCAATCGACTAACTGACGATCATATGTCATCATGCTTGCGATTAGCACTCAGTGGTTACGTACCATCTTATGAAAAGTATGCTGAGGACATGCAGTGCCACGCTTCAACATCCAAAGCCACTCCTTAGTTAAGTTTAACACCATATGTAACTCTTTTGTTTTGTAACAACCAATAAACTCGCAATTTTGAATAACTATTAGTTTTTTCATTGCTATTGTAGAGAAGACCTGACTAAACCTAACCCAAACCTTGACTAAAATAATGTACCTATATTGTGCAGAAAGCTAATATCTATATATGCTACGGTACACCCTACCTAGGTAGGTAGGGTGTATCGTGTATGTACGACAACCCTGCATCACACACACTTGCAGCCTCTCAGAGTCGATCGTAAGTAGTCTAAAAATATTGAGGTAGATCGCCAGCAGTTCAAGTTTGAGCACCCCTGATCTAAAGCTATCACCTAATAATTTATGATGTCTCTTCAACTTAGGTGCGAACTTATCTATTTTATCATCATTTATATCTACTGTATAATTTCCTAAGGTTGTCCGCTATTTTATTTTATTTTATTTATTAAATTAACCAGATTGGTGAAAATAATTTATCCATTGTTGTTTTTAGTATTTTTGATATTTTAATTGTTGTTTTTCTATGTTATTTATTATTTTATTATTATCAAGTATTTATAAACATCTACATATGTACCCGATGAAGAAGTTGTAGACTAACTAACCCCTGTTTACAAATTAAACGAAAGCTTGGCATGAAGTTGGGAGTTTCTATGTTTCTGTGACCTAATACCTGATTATCACACATACGTTATTACTTTAATTACTCTTCTCTGAGATATGATTTTTTAAAGCGCTGCTTATAGTGTAACTACTCTGCGAAGGAGGACCTCTTTCATTTTTTGGCAACTGTTCCATTGTTGAAGAGTTTCGGGTGTTCTTTTTGAGAACTGTGATTTTGTATGTACATAATATTTTCTATTTCAGTGAATTTCCCCTTGCCACGACCTCCACAGTCAGTTTTGTAATCAACGCTACATAAAAACTGTTGGTTATTTATATTTTAAAATAAAATTCCTTTTTCTTTCATTAATTCATTCAAAAAATAATTTAAAAAATTCCCTAATTTCGTGGACCGCTTGACCAATTAATTAATTGTAATTTTAAAAATAGTGAAATTGTATAAATTATTGGATATTCAAGTTGTCACATTCACGACAAAAATGAAATACATCTAATTCAAAATAAAACATAATATTAACGTTATATTATCCCTAAATTATTAATTATTCAGAAATCGTGAGATGCGGTCTGGTGTGATGTAGGTTTCAGAAAAACATTTTCTTTATCGTGACAACGTTTCGATCTTTATTGAGATCATCTTNAAAGATCGAAACGTTGGCACGATAAAGAAAATGTTTTTCTGAAACCTACATCACACCAGACCGCATCTCACGATTTCTGATTAATTATCGATTAACGGTCACTAATCACCACACATAAATTATTAATGTTTTGTTCACATGGGTGTTCAACAGGAGTTAAAAATGAGAGAAGAACGAAGAAGAAAAATAAAATCATCAAGTAACGGTCACTAAACACCACGAATTTCTACACGAGAAGAACGAAGAATATGGGATTCTATGAACGGATTTCAACTACATATGGACACCAAGCAAAGAGTATTCTGAAGGACATCGCCAACAATGAGAAGAAACTCGCATCGGCTATCAATCAGAGAACATTTTTGTTGAAATGCAGCTAACAGGCCCTGAAGATGATCTCAATAAAGATCGAAACGTTGCACGATAAAGAAAATGTTTTTCTAAAACCTACTTCACACCAGACTGCATAGCTCGATTTTCAAATAATCATTAATTAAAAAATTAATTGAAACAATGGTATAGTTGATGAGGCATTTTGGCCTGAATGTCGATAAACACGAACTGAGTCCGTTCTGAATAACTTTGAACGCGTTTGAATAGCTCAACAAACCCTCAAGAGGAGACAGACCCAAAGTGACCCGGTGCCGGTTCAGAATGGCAGTTCCAAAAATAACATACTTAGTTTTGGATGATTATTCAATGTACAATATCTTTCCAGTGATTATCAACTTTTAAAAACTATATTGTGATTGTTTTATGGTTTGAAATTTGTGTTAAAAAAAAATAAAAAAATAAAAAAATAAAATAAAACTTACTTGCTTTATTTTATGCTATTGTTCTTTTTATGCATGACTAAAAGTTCCACAAATATATGTAAAAGAGTGAAAAATACTAATTTTTTATCCGTGTAGTTCGAGTAATAAACGCTCTTTACGTCAAATCATGAATAAATTTTTGTATCCAACGAAATACACGCTGTTGATAATGGCACTTGGTCGTTTACTGTACATATAATCCGGAACCTTAACCGTGGCTCTTCCGCCGTTCAATTTGTTTATGCCGTCGAGGCTTAGATTTTTTATGCCCTCGCCCTTCTGAAAGCATAATCAATAAAATAAAACCCGCCACAAAAGCTAAACAAGAGCCCTTCCCATGTTAAAGCCATCAGGCTCCTATTTAAATTCTATCCCGGACTACATCCATCATCGCTAACGATGTTTATAGGCTGAGAAACTCGGGGACAAAGTTGAATTTCCTCAAATATGTTCCCATACAGAAGAAATCGAGGGGGCGACTTTTAATTGTGGGCGGGATTCGTTTCGCTTTTTTCTTAATGATGATGACCCGGGGGGAAATGGTTAACGACTGTAAAAAAGCTTATTGTGAAATAAGTGGCTATAATAAAATTATTGTTCCGACACGGGTCAAAATCGCGAAGCTTTTGACATCATAATAGATAGAAGATAAATACTTTTATTTAAAATATTATGAACAAATACAAAAGTAATAATAAAAAGGTACAAAAAGAAAAAAATGACAATAGCCGAGGCCGTCTGTCAGGAGTTCAAATCCATTTCACAAAAGAAAAGAAATTGAATACAACAAGAAAAAATAATTATAATGACCAAACGTTTAGCTTCAACATAAACTAAACTAATATAAAACAGAAAATAAAATTTAGTTTCCTCTGCTAAAAATACAAACTAATACAAAAGAATAAAAGAAAAGTAAATACATTACTTGATTAGTAATTAACATTTTTACCTAAAAAATTTCTGTAAAGTGAAGCTCTTTTACTCATAGTTTATTAAATTTAGCCAATGGGTTCAGTTTAAAATTTTAACGATTTTTTTTAGCATTAACGTAAACTAAACTAATATCAAACAGAAAATAAAATTTAGTTTCTTCTGGTAAAAAAACAAACTAATACAAAAGAATAAAAGAAAAGTAAATACATTACTTGATTAGTAATTAAAATTTTTACCTAAAAATTTCTGTAAAGTGAAGCTCTTTTACTCATAATTTATTAAATTTAGCCAATGGGTTCAGTTTAAAATTTTAACGATTTTTTTTAGCTTTAACGTAAACTAAACTAATATCAAACAGAAAATAAAATTTAGTTTTTTCTGCTAAAAAAAAACAAACTAATACAAAAGAATAAAAGAAAAGTAAAATACATTACTTGATTAGTAATTAAAATTTTTAACTAAAAAAATTGCTAAAATGTGAAGCTCTTTTAATTTATTACATTTAGCCAATGGGTTCAGTTTAAAAGTTTAACGATAGCTACATCCGACAGGTGTTCAGAACTAAAAAAAAAAAAATCCCTGGTGGCCCAAAAAGTGGAATGTAGCCTCATTTTCTTTCCTATTACATATGGAGCAGAGGTAAATTCTTCAAGATATTAGGTTTATAATTAAGTCTTAATAATTAGTTTGAATAGTTAAGTCATTACACCCAAATCATCAGTTGTTCCTTTTGACCAAAATTTATCATTTTATCCTTAAGACGAAATCCATTTGTGCCCCATTCATCTATAAACCGAAAACTGTGCGATCGCCTGCTTTCCTCATCCAACAATTCCAATCCTGGAACTAAAGAATTTTCTTCTTAATTACTTGAGAGGCCAATAAATTTGGTGAACTGAATGACTGAAGTTGTAGGACTCTTAATACATATCTAAAATGTAAGAAGAAATTAAAAACATGGGTCGGAAGGCATTTAGCTTAAACGCAAATCATGTAATTCGGAGTGCTCTGGGAAGCTTAAACAACTTTTTAAAAATACACTCTCAGTGCTCTTTTAATAGCGTTGGAATACTGGTATCCCCAAACGTGGAAGAGATAGGTGAGAACGGAACCAGAAACGACTTTGAAATGGTCACTTCATCTTCTCAGCGTTAATCATAAATTATCATAATAAAACTATACATATAACGTTAAAAATAGCAAGGGAGAATTGTTTTTGATTATGAGAAATCTCATTCTAGAGTCGTTCTTTCTAGAAACAATGTCTCCTTTTCCACTTTATATGAACAGAATGTTTTATATTTCAAATCTCTCTGAATTAGGTTCTTAATTCACAATAACAAATGACACAATAGCGTCAGCAATGTTGCTGAGATAAAATTAAAAGAATCTTCTCAGAGATATTTTTTATGCTATTCACTCTCAGTTAACATGTATTAAGAGTTGTTTAACTTGAATCAGTTTAACTTTTAGACTAAATTGGCCTTAAGGATAAAAACAATCCTTTGAAAACAGATATGATGACCTATATAATAGTAGATTGCTTAAAATTATCTAAGTTGATAAGTTTAATTTAATTTAATTTTACTTAATAGCATTGATGTCGAATTGTTCGTAATTAAAGAATATCGTTGTTTTAGTTTGTAACTTAACTTTTAGCGTTATTAATTTATGAAATAAAATTAAATTAACGACTTATGTAACTTAATCCTTGTGTCACAGGGTAGGTTTTTTTATACGGAGAGGTGGCTAAGATAATTAGATATGACTTTATGGATCTCTCAAAGCGACAAATTGTATAATTAAAAAAAATTATTAGCTTCAAAAATTAATTTAAAATCAAAAAAGGAATACGCTATTTAGAATAGTAATGATCAAATCTTGTTTGTTTTTTTATCATGTACTTACTTAAAAATAATTAGATATTTATGTTTACTTTATTTTGTAATATATAAAAAAATATATTATTTTTGTATTTATATTGTTTTGTAATATCCCGGTAAATTAGGGATAGCCGGGAACGAAAAAGTGGACAGCGCGGTCATTGAAGCTGCCAGAAGACTACGAATAGGTCATACAAGAAAAACCTTCTGGCCGGATTATGCAAGAATAAAATAACGGTCGAGCACATTTTCAATTGTAGAAGGGTTGACGTTTATAGGAAATATCTTGAAAAATGATCAATGTGTGCATAGTCGTGGGGCATGGCGGCGGGCACAGATCAGCTGTTCCGGTACCTCAGGGCTATAGGATTTTTTAAAAGTGAATGTAGTGTTGTGTTGTTACCAGACTACTATGTTTCTATCACGTGATGTGTTTATGTTAATTTATTGGAATAAAAGTAATTTATTAGCATGAAAGGAAGGGGTTGTTGTATTCTGACCCGAGAAATTTGGAGTAGTCTGGGTGAATGTACGACGGTGTGTCGCGTGTAGTGTAAAATAATAAGTAATTAGGTAGAATGGAGTGGGTTAGACCCGCCCCGAGGGATATCGAGATTCTCGGGTGTGATGTGACCTGACTTCTATGTATATGGTGATAAATGCACATGTATTCTATGTTTTATACTTATTGTGTAGTTGACAACCTGAGTTATCGACTTAGTTTCCATATAAAAGCAGAGTGTCAGTAACAGATCAAGACGCGCAAATGGCTGCAAGCTGAAAAATACGGGTGAAAGAACAGAAAAAGAAGTAAAAACATCGCAGAGGGCCGGCGATAACTTCTGCTGTTTGTCGGCCCCTAACTTTTCCACATTGCTATTATTAGAAAGAATATGTTTAATTTATTATTCGTTTTTATTTCAAATAATTCTGATTGTTCACTGATTCGTTATTTACTATTTTTCTGTGTATAAGGTTATAATAAAATCAACAAATTGCAAAATATGATTTTTAGGAAACTAGTCGCACAGGAAAATTGGTATATTAAAGTAAAGGTTACATTATTGAGTTCTCTGCTGTTTTTAATGGGGAAGTTTTGATTATTTTAAATTAAACACGTTTTGACTTTTTGGCTGTTATACACAAATTTATTATGCTAGAAACTTTTTCTGATGATAAGAATCCAAAATTACCAAAGTTATCTAGTTGTTGAATTACTAATTTCAATCATCTACTCGTTGTTGTTAAATCCAACAAGAATACAATAATGTTTAAAATATCACTCGTAAAAATCGGAAATGATTTTTGATGTTGGTGGGTAACGTGTAGTTTTGCCAAAAACGGGCCCGTTTGGTTTCGCTTCTTGCTAGTTTAACCAGTTTTCACAGCGTGCACGAATTAATACAGTTTTCTTTGTGACCTCACACTTTACGACAAAAATGACTATTTTTTAATTATTTTTAATTCCGAAAGTGTCCCAGTCGATTTGAAGAAGACACTCCGGCATTCTCGAGATATCAGTTTGGTGAATGTTTCCGGGTAACCGAATTGAATTTCGGCACATGGCAGAGCTGGTGGTTTTCTCCTGATCGGAGGGAACCGCAAATCCAATTCCATTGCTACATTTGTGGCAAGGGGAATAAACAAGAATGAAACCCTAGGCTAACGAAGTTTTACGCATGGGTGCCCCAGCTCCTTTTGTAAAGTCCATTGGCTTGTTTTACACGGAAAACATCATTTTACACTATTTCGCCTAAATTCTTTATACATATTTTGTCCACATTTCCATTAGAGGTTTGCCTAAATTGTGTTTTTTTTTAGAAAGGAAGGAGAATCATATTTACTTTTAGAAGCCTATGATGTTGACATGGTATTTGGATCTGATATAACTGATATAACTTCTTTAAAGAATCCTCTTTTTTGATCGTTGGGTTTTTTATATTTTCCCAAACGCTTCACCCTTATTTCTTCAAGCCATCCTCAAAATTGCATCATTCAAATAACATAAGTCAACAAACTTCAGGAAGAATTCTTTACATGCATTTCTAATAAAGAACTCGTCAAACATTTGTATCATCTATTAACAATACACTTTATTGAATTACACAAATGACGAATTTTTAATAAATTTTGAAGTTTTGGTTTTTTACCATTTGAATCTGAAATTTTGCTGAAAATTAATACTTGTCTGTCCCTGCTTTACGGTAGATTGAATGTCGAACCAAAGAATGTATTCACAAAGTGTTATTTTCTTACTCACTTACTTCTTTTTCAAATAAATAATATAGCAACCAATGTCCATCGATATGTTTTTAATTTTTCGATAGTGCCCATCCTGATTTTGAGGAACTCCATAATAAGATGAGGGGTAGGAAATAAATTGTCTTTTCCATAATAGGCCTATTTTCTACTCATCTTCTTATGGTGTGTTTTTCTTCAAAACAAAACAAAAAAAGTTTGTCCTTTTCAAATTACATTTTCCTCGTGTTTGGCTAATTGATGGATGGTAAATATTATTTATCGTGGCGTCGTGAATGTAATAATTTTCTTATTATTTGAAGTTGTTGAAGTTGAAGCTGTATTTGGGGCCGCAACGGTTAAGGCGACTCGCCACTTAATTATCAATATGTGGAGGTTCGAACCCTTAAATGAACTCACTTCTTCGTGCTCCAATAATCAGGCCAAACTGCCGGCAATTAAGATAGCTTTACAATGGATATGGGAACAAAAACTACAAAATGAGGTGGCTAAAGATGTATTAATAAAGACATGCAGCGAGGTTTGTGTTAGCAAAATATAAAAAAAATTGAATAACAAAAATAGGACAGTTTCGGAAATTAGAGACTTCGTAAAATGAAAGAACATGGGTGGAAAATACAATTAGGAAAAGTGAAAGCGGTATATTAGGCAATGAAACGGTAGATGCAGAAACAAAAGAAGCTGTCCTGTATCCTGAAATTCATGTAACCTACACAACAGGAAGATGAATTGGGATAAATCGTGAAAGATTTCGCCTATCGGACCCCAAACCAAAAAGTTCTTCCCCGATATCGGACATCAAGGATGTCGGTGGAAATGAAACATAATTACAAATTTATCCAGGATATCAGTGGCTATGGAAGCATGGGTGAACATTTTGCCATATTTTCTATAGATGTGAACGCAAGCTGCACCTATGACTGTGAGCCGTTGCAGACGTGAGATTCCCATACGACTGTCCTTTAAAATTGAAAATTCTAGAGTTCAGTTAATTAGAAAAGTCACCGAATAAAATAACAAATATCCATCGTCACAATAGATTCTAGGAAACAAGTACCGAGTTTAATAACTTATTTGTGATAAATTTTATTAGTGAAGTACATTATTGATAATAATTACTGTCATAAAAGTGTTTAAAAGTGAGGAAAAATGATTAAATTGTATTATGCCTGTAAAATAATAATTAAAAATGAAAAAACTAAAATTAAACAAATAATAGTATGAAATGTCAAATAATTAGAAAACGAAGTAGATAAGTAAACTTAGCAAAATTGAAATTTGTTCATTATAAAGCTATAATTAAAAACTGAAGACAAGAAAAGAATGTAATGCAAAAATCTGTAATCTACCATAGGGCGCGGATTGAAATAATGCTGCATTCGAACCCAACGTATTACAAATGGCATTTTTTCAAAAACTCCAGCAACCTGGAGTCGATATGACTTTCGCAATACGTGTAAAGCTGAATTGCATCTTTATGGACTTTCACTATTTCTATAAGCTAGATATTTAGGATGGGTAATGTTTGTTTTCGTCAGTGAGCGTGAGATATTTAACTATTGCCAAGCTGCGGTTTATATTTGATCTTTCTTCAAAGCTAAGATTGTTGTTACAAATTATAAGAATGTTTGTACAATTAATTTTGATGACAATACTTTATCCCTGAAGAAATCCAAAAATAAGCCGAAAAGTTGGAATTGATAAATATCTCACAGATGACTGACCCCAACCCTGATACCGTATCCATCCTAAATTAAATATTTCTTGGTCCACATCGACGTCGTAAGCTAGATAAAATGGCCGTCGATTTTTCCAGTTTTTTATGGTTATAAGTATAACAGGATGAACAAATTATATTAATACAAAAAATACAAATCATAATTAGTTTATCAATTCTTGGTGATTAATTAGTCAATTTTTTATAGTTTATTAATGGTTTGATTTTTCATATTATTTTATACGAAACTGTCATTTATACGGATGATATACCTGTAGTCTCTCTAAAAAAGAAATAAAAACTAGCGAGTGTGCCAATGGGTAAAATAGGGCCTAAGAAATAGGTTAATTTCATTCACCTTGGGTGGCACCTGAGCTTGAACAACCAGAAGGGGGGGGGGTCTTTCATCCCTACTGTGGACAACATAAGTAGGCGAACTCCAGCATCTACTGGAAGGATTCTACTGTCTAGGCTAAGTAGACGACCTTGCCGTAGTGGTAAAAGGCCGCCCTGCAGATGTCGTGATGGCCCATGTACAACGAGCTATCAACCTGGTAGACAGGTGGTCTAAACAAGAGGGGAGAACTCCAACACAAAACCTTACTGATTCCATTCACAAGTAAAAGGGCGATGGGAAGCCTAAATAGCGAGACGCTGATTCCATTGTCAAAGGAAGATAAATATCTAGGAGTCACACTATACCAGCGACCCACATGGAATCCACATCTAATCAAAATTACCTAAAGATCACAAATTGCCTGGGGGGCGCTAAAAGCTAGAGATTAAACCCTTACGGTTCTACACCTGTGTCCAAGTCGTCCATATGAGTCGATAGTTTGGACCAAGAGTAGGCAGGCTAAGATCAGGCTATTAAGTGGCACCCAAAGGCAGGGTGGCTTCAGTGTCACTGGAGCCATGAACTGCCAACTGCGGCCTTGGAGGTATTGATAAAACTTCGACCGCCCCATGTTCTAATCCAAGGAGAAGCCAAAGCAGCGGCTTACAAGCTCATAAATGGACAACCATCTACAAGGATAGGCCATATCAACAAATACTGGTAACTGAGGAAGGAGATACAGGCAGATGCCATTTTTAGGCATGCCAGTCGATGCTGCTACTCTGAAATATAACTTCACCAAGAAGTACAAGGTACAGGGTCACTTACTAGGTCTGTCTTCACTCGCGAGGTTTTTGAGTTATTCAAACGCTTCGGTATTCCACCATATTCAGTGAGGAACTATTTATACCAGAGAGGGAAGTGTGGGCCCAAGGAATAGCTCTGAAGGCCAATTCCTACTGGTATATCGACGGCTCAACAAACAGAAAAGGCAGGGAACTCACAGAATGGCGAAGACCAAACTGAATTTAAGCTAGGTAATTACACTACAGTTTTCCAGTCTGAATTCATAGTAATTGAACACTGCGCCAGACAAATAAAATGTCTAGGACCACATTCCAAGAGGATAGCCTCATGCGTGGTAAACGCAAAAATCGTATCGTATTGTATGGAGGCCCGGGCCAAAGTCAGTGACACCAATGACCTAAACCATACGGGACATTGAGGCAATGAGAAAGAAAACATATTGGCCAAAAAAGAAGCCCAGATGAATTCTCTAGGCCCCGAACCCTTCTGTGGCCTAGCATCTTGCCAAAAAAGACACAACCAAAAATAAATCCTTAATGTGTCAAAAACCTGGTGGAACAACACTCTACGGATAGGAGTACAGACAGAAGAAACTCGGCTTAAATATTGCCAGGAAGAAGAGGAGACCGCAGAACCCGTTTTATGTTTTTGTGAAGGACTATGTAGATGCAACAGGAAGATGAAAAGGCGCAAGCAAGATTAGCACTAAGGTGCCGCTGGCAAGGTTATGGATGTTGATTAACTTGATTGACTTTGCCAATGAGTTATAAAAATAGAAGAGCACAATAGATCTACTCAGGTCGAGGCGCATAAAGCCAAGTTGCCGCATTTTCTTCCATCCCTATCCCTATGGGTGAAATAATTGAAAATGTTATAATATTAAAATATTTATATTTTTTGCTTATGATAGTTTTAGTAATGTTTAATTCATGATTAATAAATTTTATTTTATTATTCATGCTTTATTAGTTTTAAAATATAGCCCCCATGACAAAAGATATACATCTAAATTCATATATTTAATCTTGAGAATTTTCCAACGCGGATGTAATACATTTATCAGCTTGAATGTCTCGTTGTTTCCAGGAATGATGCCATAAATAAAATTTTAATTTTGTCTGGACAAATTTTAAATAACATAGAATTTTGTTTGCTAGGTTTGAGGCCGCAAGGATCTGAATGCCGTCTTAAAAAGGTAGGCAGTTTTATTTCCCAGCCTTCCTCATGTCACCAGGATTCCCGGAGTACTTACATTTATTTACGCCTTCTGGGACCAGGACGTTGGTACTAACTTTTAGTAATAAAGATTTCCTTCAGGTTAAGTTTAATAGCCGCGATTACGGGACACGTTGCAACAATTCAACCGAATAACATTAGAAGTTGGGGATTCTTGTTCTGACTTTTTAAAATTGAATTGGTAAGCATTTTTACTGCTAGACATAAAAGATACTTTTATGACTAAGAAATATGTGAATTTTCTCTTCATTTTATTAAGCGAGTGAGAAAACAGGTGAAATTTAAGCGCAATTTCACGATTATCTAGAAACAACTAGGATGGAGTCTATTTGCAATTATATTCTTTACAAGGATTATGTGCACTATTTTACATTAATGGAGAAGAAAACGTAGTATTCCTAACCTCCATTGCGTTTACTCTTCCCGATATAATATCAGTCTTGGATATTATAATCCTGCGATGTTTTAGTATTTTTTTTCCTTCTAAAAAGGGATTGCCATTGTAGGAAAAGTGTTATAATTCAAATGGTCACCACTGTAAGTATGATTTTGGAAATTCGAGCAATGAACTGATCTAGAGGAAGACAGAGAACTTTCAAGTAATGTAGCCCAAAAATAGAAAAATCGACATGAACCCCTTCACTCTAACACCAACCCATTTTATAGTAAAAATCAGGGATTTGAAAGTAAACACCCACATCCATCGTCGAATGGTTCAGGCTCACCCACTTTCCAGTGGGTCAAACCACTAATTTTTAATATCAAATAAGGGTATTTTCTGAAACTATGTCAACATTTGTTTCATAATAAGTTCAACATTATAAAAATTTATGCATAAATTGAAATATTTATTTTTAATTTTTTCGTTCTTCTAATTATAAAAAATCAAACTGATTTGTATTTTTTCTTATATCGCGGATTATCGCTTGTGGACGCCTCGTTCCACTGTCAGCGTTTTCATAACTTCGATTCTGCAAACTTCTTTATTTACGACATTACTTTTTGGTGAGTTTGAAAGTTTCTCTAATTCAAAAGGGCTGTAAAACGAATAAAGATGAAACAGATTTGGGTTTATTCAGAAAGGTTTGCTCTTTGGACCGTGAAATTGGCCCATCGGTCCTTATCTCGTCGGAGCTGGACGAACGACGCATCGTACAAGATCAAAACGGTTTTATCCCTGCGTTCGGAAATAATCAACTGAATTGGCCAACTGTGGGATACAAGATTAAGCTCGTGTGTAAGACCGTAACAGCGATATCTAAGATCATCAGATGATACAATGTTATGTTCGTTCAAAAAGCCGTTTGGGGTGATTAGCGTGTTAAGATTATTGCCCTACTGTAACATTTTATAGCAGTTCTCAACTCATAAACGCGAAATCGTGGATTTCGACCGTATCGTATAACTTAGAAGTTTCGGGTTCGTTATTATGAGTTTTGAACCGCATATTGGTCATTTGTGTATAGAAAATCGGCAGTTTTTATAGCAGTTTGAACCACAGTTGTTAACTTTACGATGGGGACTTTTTTTATTTCTTTACAATCATTACTGTCTAAGAATTTAAACTTTAGAAACGTATTTTTGGTGTTCAATGAAAACTATACTATTTCCTTAATCGGATTTTAAAATAACGTTGTGTTACTTTTTAATATTTTATGAATAGATCAAATTGAACGAGGGATATTCAATTTTTGACGTTTAGATCGATGAAGTTTAGTTTAAAATCAAAATCACAAAGAAATTTCTAAGAAAAGGCAGAAATAAAAGTCAAAATCCACAAAGAAAATCAATCTACAAGACTATAAGTATCCATGCCATATAAAATTTGATAAAATAATTAAAATCCACACAAATTGCAAACCTTTATTTGATATTAAAAATTCTTTAGAGTTGATAAAATAACCAAAGAACATAAATATAGTGACATTTAATAGCATTTGATGTTACTAAGTTATTTATAAATATCCACATTAAAGAATATATTAAAATAATAGAACAAAAACTTGTGGAGAACTCTATTAACGAATTTATAAAAAATGATACAATAAACCTCTTAAATATATACCTACTAACTGAGTGTTGTGAATTTAGTAATAGTCTTTATGAAATAAAACGGTTACTAATTGGGTGTCCATTATCCGCACTTTGTGTTGAAATATTTGTGGATCACTCCGAAAAATTCTATTCGAATCCAATAACAAATTAATTAAGTCTGTCCTTTTTTGGAAACGCTATGTAGATGATATTTTATGTATATGGTCGGAAAACCTAGAGGATCTAAAAGACTTCCTCCAATTAATTAATTCTTTTCACCCTAGTATAAATTTTACGTTGGAAATTAAAGATGGTTGTTTAAAATTTTTAGAATTAAAACTGTCCATTATAAAAAATCCATTTACGTTTTAGTAGTCAATTGACCAAGTTACTTCTTTCAATTAATTATTCTTTTTATGTAAGGTCTTGGTTGAGATAAAAAATTCAGTGTCTCGAGCGGGATTCGAACCCACGATCTTTGGCTAATACGCCGCTGCTCTACCACTTCAGCTATCGTGACTACGATCCTCTCGGACACCCACTCTCCATCTCAACCTACAACTGTTCGAATTTTCCCTCTTTTTGCTATTTTCAAATATCGCGTAATCAGGATTGGATTCTGAGCGACTTATGAAGTGGCCACGGGGAGCTGTTTAGTGAAGTGATAGTTCTTTTACTTATAAAATATTAATCCATTTACATTTTAGTGGTCAATTGACCTAGTTACATCTTTCCATTAATTATTCTTTTTATGTAAAGTCTTGGTTGAGATAAAAAAAGAAGAAAGAAGAAGAAGAAAAATCATAATTAATCTAAGTTAAATAGACGTATACAGAAAACCCATAACTACAGACACCATGATACTAGGATACAATTCTCATTCATGGTCCCATAAAGCTGCAGGACTCATTTAACGCATAGACCAGAATTTAATGATTTATAATTAAGTATATTTCACTAAAGCTCTCCGTGGCCATTTCATTTGTCGTCGAAAATCCAATCCGATTACGCGACATTTGAAAAATGGCAAAATGGAGGGAAAATTCAAAAGGTGGGTTGAGATGGGAAGTTAGTGTCCGAGTGGATCGAAGCCACGATAGCTCAAGTCTTGAACACACCGAAGATCGTGGGTTCGAATCCCGCTTGTGCCATTGACTTTTTTATCTCAACTAAAAACTTTAATTAATTGTAATATATTAATTGGTCATGCGGACCACGAAATTAGTGAATTCAACAATTTAAAACTTTGGCTAATAATAATGGATATCAAGAAATATTTATCGACAAGTTGTTAGTAAAAAGAATAAAAAAATTAATTAATTAACAAAACGGACTCAGCCACCCCACAACAAATGAATCCAGAATTTCTTTGCTTGCCATACATTGAGGAACTGTCGCACAAAGTAGGAAAAATTGTTGAATGAGAACGTTTTAAGGTAGCTTTTAGCGTTACGTGTTTACTAAGAAACATCCTCTCAATACTTAAAGTCAAGGTTTACAACATGTCAAAAAGCGGGATTTATCAACTTAATTGAGACAAAGAGAGAGAGAGAGAGAGAGAGAGAGAGAGAGAGAGAGAGAGAGAGAGAGAGAGAAACAGAGAAATTAAAACGAGAAACAAAAAACGCTTGCCTAAATCGAACAAATTTTCTTAATTTAAGGACCATGTAAATGAATCGAAACACTATTGAAATCTAAAAGCAACAATTTTACACAATTTCAACAAAGGGAAAGAAGTAGATTGGGTTGAGAAATGTGAAAAAAAAAAAACTAAAATCAGACATGAAGATAAATTCGTAAATAATATCACATATTTTGATTTATCCCCAATTTTAAACATGTTCTTAAGGCGTACAAATTAATCACTAATTTAAAATTATTTAGTTGTGTTGTAAGTCCAGTTTTTCGCATTGTCAAAATTGAACGTCGAATAAAACTAGAAAAAACGTCGCGTTGTCTGGGAATTGGCAAGTCACCATTACAATTCATGTCGAGAGTCGTGTTTGTAATTTATTCAATTTGACGATGAGCTTTTAATGCTCGAAATCCGGATCATTGTATATAAACATCAATTCTGCGAGAAGAACCATCAATTCCAGCGAATCGACCCCTCCTTTATTTTTCTATTGGAGGAATATATGTAAAAAATGCAGGTAGTATGAAATGTATGCAAAATGAATATTAATTAAAATGATTATTTTTATAATATTTGAGTCATGCGATCTTTTTTTTTTAACTTTATTATAGCTGTGAATCAACAGCTCAAGTGTTCAAGTGAACTGAAAGTGGAACGTTATGGTTATTTTTGATAATGATTTAAATGCAGTAGTAAAAGTTTGTCTTCTCCTTTGGTTACTAGAACGCATATTTTAAAAAAGTTCTGTAAGCGTGTTTTAAGTCGTTGCGTTTAGGTTTAGTGTGATGGTTCTCAGCACGCCTTTCATTTATGTAAGGTCCTTAATATTTAACCTATTCTCCAGTCTGTATCGTCCCGTTGGGGAAAATAGGGGAGAATACTGTGTCGTAAAGTGAAAGTTATGTTCTCGCTCTTAAAGGCATTTTAATCTAAACGGAGGGAGTTAAGTGATTGTATAAGAAAATATGACCAATGATGTCTTGATTACGAATGAAGGAAGGATTGTTTCAGAATATTTACGTTCTACTTATATCATACCCATCACATTATTTAGAACGTAACAAAAACTGTATCAAAATATTTAATTTATTTTGACTGGTCATCTTGTTAAATAAAACTCGCGCTTCGCAATCGCATATAGTCTCTGTTTCACGGAAAAATATTGAATCCTGGGTGTGCAATCTAACTTGTCCCTAACCCTAATCGTATAACACTACGTAATTAAATTTAACCCTTCCCAAACCTTACCCTAACATATATTTAACATTAGCCCGAAACCTAGTCTTAACTCTAACTCTACTAAGTAACCCATACCCTACTCAAACACATTTTTAATGTTTACCTACACGAAACCCGCCCCTCGACCTAACCTTTCCCAAATCCATCTCTAACCCGTCCCAAACTGATAATGCGCTCTCCCCAGTAACACGAAATTGATGAACCGAGTGGTCAAGCAAAAAAGTAACAATGATGAAACTTGATAATTATCATGAGTGAAGAAACAACTTCATTTACAAAAATAAAATACAACATAATAATAAATAAAAGGGGAGTCGGTGGCAGCAACGGTTTAGGCGTTGACACGGCGCTCATCACTGTAAGGTAAAGGTCCCGGGTTCGAATCCAGCGGCCCTACATTCGAACTCGACATACTTACAAATGGGATTTTTTTCAAAAACACCGGCACCCTGAGGGTTTATACGACCTCTGCTGTTGCGAACTCTCGTAAAAAAAAAAATTAAAATATCAGTCGATTTGTTTTGTTATCTATCTATCTATATATATATATAAAGTTGCATACCCAGTTTTTCTAGGAGGGTATGTCTGCGAGGTTATATAAACCAATGGGGTGTCGAGGTTTTTGAAAAAAAATACAAAGTATATCAGGTCAAGCGGACCTAATCATATATAATATATCTTCAGTAAAGCTCTCCGTGGCCGTTTAATTTGTCGCCGAGAATCAAATAGATTACACGACATTTGAAAAATGGCAAAAAGGAGGGAAAAGAGATGAGAAGTTAGTGTCTGAGTGGATCGATGTGACGATAGCTCAAGTAGTAGAGTAGCGACGTACATAGTCGAAGGTCGTGGGTTCGAATCCCACTCGTGACATTGACTTTTTTACGTCAACTAAAAACCTTAATTAATTGAAAGTTATTTTAAGTATTAAGAGAAATAAATATAATCATTTTATAGTTATAACTTACGTTTTAACAAAAATGTCAAAAACCGTTTATGATAGATCCAATTTTTTGATGAACACTGTTTTTCGATCGAAGTGAATTTGAAATAACCTCGATTATAATAATATAAATATATAGTAATGTAATATGTTATATAATACGATTAATATTAAAAATATAAACAAAAGAGTCAATGATAGATCAACCTAGTAAGTTTATTTTTTGGGCACACTAATCACCACGTTTACAGAGTAATATAATGTAATAATGTTTTACCCATATCTGTCGGTTGAAATCCTCTCGGCCCTATTCGACTAACGTTATTCCTTTTGGTTTTATGCATTTTTAACGCGTAGATATTGTTTTAAGTTTGGCCGCACTGAGAAATTTTAACAGAAATTTCCTTTCACGGAAGTCCTTGTTCTCGGTTTGTTACCATCAGACGAGTACTCGTGGCAAACTCAAACAAACCACCGCCTTGACAATTACTTCGCTTATGAAGTTGTAAGTGCTCTAGTATACACCCCGGAGGAAAAATCATCTTTAATTTTATCACGCGTGCCCTTTTATCAACTCTTTGTAAATGGCTTTTTCAGTTTGTTTTTCTGCTTTTGTATTGCATTAGAAACATTATTACGAGAATGCAGCGAAATTAATCTAGGGTCCGTCATCACCCGCTTTTTATGAGATGATTTTATTATATAATGATTAATTGCTCATTGCGATATTGTTTTTTATTCATGTGATGATATGACCTTTTTAATTCCTTATTCTAGATATTAGTTAAGTTTTAAATAGTTAGTACCCAATAGTTTAGTAGAGAACAGCTATTTTCTAATATATTTTCAATTTTGAGCTAGTTGCACAAGTTTTGAACGATATTTTTGTCATTTTGCCCATGCGAGATGTTTTCATGTTAACATCACATATTACACTAACCTGTCGGAAAGGTTGCAAGATGTAATTTGTTCACCACAACGACCGCTGAGCCTGGAAATTCGGTTCACGTAAATATCCTTGTAACAGGTCCTTCGGGGTCAATTTGTTCAACGTACAACAGAATTCTTTCAACACCTATTGCCTGAGGTGTTACGGTCACCGTTCATAGTGTCTATTTTTGAAAAACATTTTTGTTAACAGTAATAAAGTATAAAATATATGCAGGTGTTTTACAATGAAACTAAAATAAAATGCATCTCCCATCATACGACATGGTAATAAACCGTCTGCAGGGGTTGAGCAAATTATATAAGATATAAAAGAAAAGATACGTAGAAAATGTGTTAGAAAAAAAATAACCTGAAAAGAAGGGATCCAATACATAAATGAACCTAGATAATATGAGACCGAAGAGTCCAAGCAAACCGGCATTTAATATGTCTTTCTGTCAGTGCACTCCTTTCCGGATTGGGCCTTATCTCTTCTTCCAATGTCTTTGCGATGATCTCTTCTACTAAGATTCAGGCAAACCGAGCATAACCAATGAGGAGGCGACATTTTATTGTTGAGTTGAGGAACTCTAATAGTTGAGAAGAAGAAAGCGTACCACAAGAGGAAAAGTGCAAGTCAGAATACCCTAGAACACATACCAAAGAAATTGAAGTCTTCTACAACCCCAGAACCGCCCACGACACATTGCCCGCTCTATCTATGATGTATGATTCAAATAAAGAAGCTCTCTCGTAATTAAAAAATCGATTTTAATTGGACAAAGACAATCCGTTTGAAAGGTCAGGTAGAAGGCCACATATATTAAAGCCAGGCTTTAGATGAGGGTAGAGAGAAAAGTTGTTGAAGGGGAGGTACGAAACGCGAAATCTTCTCGACTAGCTGAACATACTCTTGCCAATAAAGTATATAATTTGCCATTTCAGAACGGGATATGTAGAAATGAATTGTCAATCGGATAATTATATTTAAGAGAGAGATCTGTCCAACTTTTAAACCAAAATGTCTGTGTTAATAATTTCTGCAGCAATAACAAGGGAATACGAGAGGGAGGTAAGTTTAACACTATACTTGATGTGTAGCTTCAGAGCGTAAAGAAAAAAATAATCCACTTCTGTTTTGCCATGTAACATATAATGAGATGTGGCAGAGGGTAAGGCAAGTGAGTAATGATCTCTCAAGTACCTCGTAAGCCTCGAAACCCCAAACTTGAGCATCAAATACAGCGACAGATCGATTCAAACACCTTATATTTACTATGGAGACGTATTAGCTTCTTGTTGAGGGAATTTTACAACCCTCTATTAATTGCCATTTTTGCGAATGAACCCTCACCAATAGTGGAATAAAAGAAAGACGGGTTGTTAGTAAAACGCCTAAATATTTATTACGGTTTGTTATTTTAATCAATTGCTGATTATAAAACCGTTTATCGTCATCGGTCAAATATTAAGTTAGGTGGCACCCTACCTATTTTTTATTTTTAAATGTATGTATTAATTTATTTGTGAGGACAAATGAGTGTATTTATTAGCTTGATTGATGATATATATNTTCCGTACGTTAGGTTAAACCTCCATTGAGCTGTTGCTTCGCATTCGAAGATGATATGAGTGGCTGTTTCTTCCTCCTCATTACATAATCTGCAAATGGGATCATCGTTGTATATACCCGTGTTGTGTAGATGTTTTCTCAGATGCCAGTGACCGGTTAGTGGTCCTATCACTCCTCTGAGTTTGGCCTTCTCCTATTGCAGCAGTGCTTTTGCCAGTCTTCGTGAGTGTAGTTTCATCATACGTTTACTATGTCTAGCACTGCTAGAATTTATCCACTTCTTCTTTTCTTTTGCTTGGATCCATTGTGCAATGGAGGATTCTGTATTTGTTTTTGTTATCCCAAGAATGGGTTCGGGGCCTATTTATGGTCTTGCAGATCCTCCTCTGGCCAGACTCTGCTTTGTCGTTACCCAAAATTCCCCTGTGCCCTGGCACCCAAGATATCATCAGGTTGTTGTGTTTCCCATGGTTTTGGAGATTTTGGATACATTCACTGACTAATTTTGATGTGATTCTTTTACATGCTAATGCTTTAATGGCTGCTTGGCTATTTGATCCTATGAGGATTTTTTTGCCAGTGTAACCTCGACAATATGATGAGAATTGTTTACTAAGAATAGTAAGAGCTTAAAAGCTTAAAAATGCTTATAAAGAAAATATTGAGAACCGGACCTAGGTGATTAAAAAGAACACCTTACCACCCTTTTTTAGACATTTAAGCAGAGTGAGGTTGCTTAAGGTGAATATGTTCTCAAAGGTGGAGTACCCACGTCTAAAGCCTGCCTGACATTCGCTTAGTGAATTGTCAGAGATAAAGATTTTTAACCGGCGAAGGAGTAAACCAGTAAATATTTCAGCAATCGAATCCAGGCATTACGTTCCTCTCTAATTAGAATAATTAGAAACATCATTGATGTTGCCGAGTTTGAAGAGTGGTGTAATGAGGGAACGACTAAAACTAGATATCAGATAGATGAAATTGAATAGAGATAATAATTTTTCTCAAAATAATTCCGGAGCATACATAAAGAATTCATAAGTAACCCGATCACATCCAGGAGTTTTGTTGAGTCAAGTGAAGTAGAGATGATGAAAGGTTCAGGGTAACACCTAAAAGGAATCCCTGGAGGGGTTAAGTAATTTTTCGAGATGAGATATCCAAGATGTCATCGATATTATATTGCTCCACACAATTTTTATAGTTTTAAATTTATTTACCAGACCAGGACCAGAGCTCTTTATAATTTGTAACACAATAAAATTGAGAGATTAAGGAGGCGGCAGAGAAAGGTTGATCGATGTGTCCCACCTATTTGAAGGGTTCTTTGGCTTCATAAAAGAGCGATTAATTGGGTCCCCTTTTCCGATTCTTTCAGGAAACGGGGTTGTTCTATTGTTTACAGAAATAACAGTTGTGTATACCTAGCTTATGTCGAGAGTGAATGTATTTATTAGCGTCAATGTGTGATGTGAGAGAGTAGATGGCGGAATATCGAGTATCCCATCGTCTCTCAATTAGGTCAGTTGTAAAATACGTGTAAAGGTTGTGTTGAGAGTGAATGTATTTATTAGCGTTACAGTGTGATGTGAGGGGGTCGATGGCTGAATATCGAGTATCCCATCCCAATTACGTTAGTTGCATAATATGTGGATGATGGAAAAATATGGAATACTCATCACCCAAAATGAATGAATAGTATGTAAATAGGTATTTAAGAATAGTCGTGAGCATGAATGGGTTTGTAACTGCATGGGTTGGGTGCTCAGCGATTAATAAAATTAGAGATATAATCAGCGATAATGTTTCTACACAACCGCCCGTTAGGAGGTAGCGTGTTCAAATTCTGTTGTGATCTATCCGCAACCTTGTAACTATGATTTTTCATTTCTATAGCTAGCTTCCGCCTAACCAGGGACCGGCGTCTTTTTAAACTTTAAACAATTTCGACGTATTTCGTTCAGTTCAGCGGATTCCTTATTCATTTTTTTCTTGTTTTGACAACTGTTCTTTTTATACTTGATGAACGTAACTTGGTCCTACGGTATCGCCGTGGCTTACAATTTTATCTGCTTCCTTGTTCTTAGTTATGTGCCCGAGAACCTATACCAACACTAACAAGACGACTATCTTTCCACTAAAAACTATTCCTCTTAGTTGTTCATATATCTTTTCGATTAATGGGTCTGCAGAGGTTCTTTTCCTGAGACCGAGGACAGTACTTAAAGCAACTGTACATATTATGAATGCATTATCATATTTTCTTTGATTTATATAGAACGGAAGTGTTTTCATGATATTGTGTTCAGCTCCGATAAAGACTTGCGGAGGAGTGGGCGTGACAATGTTTCTATATCCTTCTTCCTGCAAGCAGCAGCACTCCGCTCGTTTTCGCTGACCCATTCGAAGAGTCTGCTTTACTGAAGTATTTTATTAGCGACTGGAGTTCGCTCTTGTATATTTGAGAGATGTTACTCTTCTTCCACTTTACCACATCCTCAATGTTTTCCTTCACTAGGTTATTCTTTTTGTCAGAAGTATCCCTTTAGTTCTTATGGCTAAAGGTCTCGTAACGGTCCTCAGGTGTTTTTAGCTCTAGTTGAAGTTCAGGCCAAATAAGATTTTAAATAGGAAGTGGTCCGGTTTAACCTCTATAACTATAAGGTTTTTTGCAAAATGTATTTTAGCCTGGATATGATAGTGAGAATTAAATATTTTTATACAAAGTAACAGATCAGATCAGTTTTTAAACAGTGATAATCAATTTCTTTTGACTGTCCAATAATTCATCGGAAGGATTCAAAACACCGATAAAATTTCTTTTGAATCAGTTTTTTATAAATTGGGAAACAAACATACGCAAAATAGAAAAACACTTTAGCCAAATGTGTGCTGCCAACGTCCTTGGAAAAAGTGCCTGGTCTTATATAAACCAATACAAACCAAACATTTCCCTTCTCAAGTTACCTGCCGGTTGCGAGTTTTTAAATCAACGAACAGTTTGTTTTATGGAAAATGGTACAAATTATGAAAATTGTTGGAAGCCGTGAGGGATGCATGAAAGCGAGAGGAAAATGTAACTTGGAATCGAAACACGCTCATCAGTAATAGACCAATACATAGAGAAATAACCGCCAGAATAGTAACAATGAGTAACGGACACAAACACTGGTATATTTAAGGTCCTAAATCTGAAATTAAATATTTTTCATTGCAAAAACATCTACTTTTTTAAAAATCGGTTATGGTTATGTGTTCTAGATAAATAATTAGAATTAATTAAGGTTTTTAGTTGAGATGAAAAAAAGCTAATGGCACGAGAGGGATTCGAACCCACGACCTTCGGCTAGATACGCCGCTGCTCTACCACCTGAGCTATCGTGACCTCGATCCACTCGGACATCAACTCCCCATCTCAACCCCACCTTATGAGTTGGGATCGAGTGGATCGAGGTCACGATAGCTCAGGTGGTAGAGCTGCGGCGTATCTAGCCGAAGGTCGTGGGTTCGAATCCCTCTCGTGCCATTAGCTTTTTTTCATCTCAACTAAAAACCTTAATTAATTGTAATGTTTAATTGGTCAAGCGGACCACGAAATTAGTGAATTTAATAAATAATTAGATTAATAACGTAACATTTTTAAAATATTTCTCAAATATATTGTTTATTCGTTAAGATATAAATTATTAGTGCAAGGAATTAATGTGTAAAATGCCACATTGGTGGAAAAAAAACGGCAAGAAACACTAAGCCAGCGAATATTCATAGCTTCCACTAAAGCAGCCTCCTCATTCCTTCGCCATTTATAAAAAAGTACCCTTTCTTCCTTCCGTATCAACATAGTTTATCCTTATTATGCGTTTTTTTATTGGTATTATAATTTATTTATATTTTATTTTTTATTTCTTTATTTTTAAATTTTTAATTTTATTTGCTTTTCTTTCTCTATTATTTTTATTTTTAATGTATATATCTATAATGTTGCTGTACCGTGTACTTTACATTATTAATCATTTTAAACTTCACTTTATTTTTATTTATTACTTCTTAACTTTTCCAAATGTACTTAAACATATTCTAGCCACCTTGGCTTTTCATTATTACTTTCCTTTTCTATTATTTTCAAAATCTAATGAACGTTTAGCATGTTTAGCTTTAACATGTTTTAATAAACCTGTGTAATATTCTTCTTAATTAACATTTTTTACAACTTTCATACAAGTTTATTTCATTTTAAAAATCGAATCATACATGAGATTATATCATTATAAAACAAAAATTTTAATAAAAGACAACCGGGCAAAAGAAAACCGAGCGTTACATAAAAAGCAACGCCATTGTAATAAACTTTTTATCAAGAATTAAAAAACAATTGAATAAATATTTAATCAATTTTAATTGGGGTTTATCGATTCCGAGGCTAGGCTTTTCCAATTTCCAAAAACGACGTCCTCGTTCTTTAGCAATTATCCTTTTACACATCTAACCTCGTTTCCTCTGATAGGGCGACCTTCATGGTTCCCTAATGGAAACTTTACAAGATCTGAGTGCTTCGGCGTAAACAGTTTGCGTTGTAATCAAGGCATCGAAGGATTTCGCACGAAACGGGTCAAAGAGACAATCACAATGGCTTACTTCGCCTCCGGGCTCGTCGATATCACAATAAATCGGAAGAAAATACTAAAATGCTTGTAATTAAAAATATTCTTTAAAATTATTATCAATATGAAGAACTATATACACAATTATTTCTTAAAAGGGATATAATAACAAATATAATTTTCTGCCGTCTTGAACTCTATTTTGTTTGATTTATGATGTATTTTGTTTAATGTGTGGTGTTTATTGACCGTTATTTAATTTATTTGGAGATCGTGAAATGCGGTCTGGTGTGATGTAGGATTCAGAAAAACATTTTCTTTATCGTGTCAACGTTTCGATATTTATTGAGATCATCTTCAGGGCTCAAAGTGTTTGTTTTCTGCGTAGTTGTGTCTTTCTTGTGTACCGGGTTGAGAGTGCCATTTTGTTTAATATTTAAGAAAATAAATTAGTATTTTGGTGCAAAATTGAAGATCCAATTAAACCCGTTCGAAAACCGGAAGAGAACAAAACAGAATATGTATTAATATGTACAGGCTAAAAATAAAATACAAATACTTTCGGTTAATTAAAAAACACAATAATAATAGCAATAATTTTTATGAGTTCGAGATTGAAAATCTAAACTAAAATATTAAAAACAGTTTTTTCGACTTTGTACTTTTTGTTTTTATTTTTAAACTACTCTCATTATTCACTTTAATAACAAGTTTTATTTTAATTGTATACTTTTTATTTAAAAAAAATTAAATGAAATAGAATGTGTAAGAAACTGTGCATGGCAACTTTAAACTCGTATTTCTGCCTTTTTGAATACAGACCTTTGTAAAAATTGACCCTTTTAAACAAAGAGTCGGCTGGTTGATTCGAATATTTTTTCAAAGGTTCCCTCGTAATTGCGAATCCTAATTTGCGCCTATGTATTCAAGCTCTTGTGATCAAACAGCATCGGAATGTTTTTTAAACAGAAAAGACGTAATAAGCGACGCAGTTGACACATTCGTTTCGAATATACTAACACCGAAAAGGCAATTGGCGCCAATTTATAAAATTTCACTCCAACCGACACGCCTTTACACGTGATCTCTTTTGAAAATGTTATATCAACCACTATTACGAAACATTTATTAATATTATTTATTTATTATTATATTTTATTTTATATTTATATATTATATATTTATTATATATATAATCTGCATAGATATCGTTATCTTGACTGGGTAGGTTTTTCAAATAACTTAGTGTTTTAAATTTACTAGTTTTCGTGGTCCTCTTGACCAATTAATATCTTTCAATTAATTAAGGTTTTTAGTTGAGAAAAAAATTCAGTGTTACGAGCGGGATTCGAACCCACGATCTTCGGCTAGATACGCCGCTGCTCTACCACTTGAGCTATCGGGACCTCGATCCACTCGGACTAACTTCCCATCTCAACCCCACCTTTTGAATTTTCCCTCCTTTTTGCCATTTTTCTTATTAAATTCACTAGTTTTCGCAATACACTTGACCAATTAATATCTTTCAATTAATTAAGGTTTTTAATTGAGTGATCGAAAAAATCTATTTGTCGCCGCGAATCAAATAGATTACATGACATTTGAAAAATGGCAGAAAGGAAGGAAAATTTAAAAAAGTAAAAATAACAAGCAAGGCCGCTGGAATGGAATAAGTTTTGCTTTCTGCATGTTGCTATTTCAATTTTCTGTAATGTACTAAATTCAAGAATATGGTCCGTGTATTTCCTGAATGGGGACGAATAAGATTTCTCTCTTGTGCCCTCTCGTTTTTCCTCATTGCTGTCAGCCCCGCGGAAAGAAACTGACGGCCTGATTTCCATAACGGGTCTGCTCATCGTACATGTCTATCTCGGAATTCCTTCATTACGAATCCCGATGTGCTCTGTGTGTTTATTCACGTGAAGCCCAAACCTAACTTTGCTAAATAACATTATTGACGTTTTTTCGGCCTTATCTTTCCGAAAATGTATAGCTATTAGAAATACCATATATTTATTTTTTCAAGCAAATACCAGTGTGCGTTGTTTGTTGTTGTTGAGGATGTCAACGGTTAAAACGTAATCACGGACGCAATGATATTTGTTTTTAAATTAATATTTTCGTCAAAATTGTAATAATTAGACCTCATTAAAAATTCCTCCGCGTTCAAAATGTAACGTGGCAACCAATTAGTTGACGAGTCATCACTATAAAAGAACGGGGTAAAAAACGTTTAAAAAATTCCTTTCCATTTGCATGAAAATTGCAAAACCTTGTTTTCTCCTAATTCACGATATTTTCTCATTTCACCCTCTCTAGTTACAACAAGCCCACGTGTTTATTCGAATGGTATCTTCTTATGTGTCTTCATGCCTGCTTATCGATCTTTTTTTCAGTCCCATGGTAAATATTTGTTTATCGTATAGTATATAATAAATGTAAGATTTCATTCGGATTGTTTTTGTATGTCCTTTTTCATACTATGAATCGTAAAACACACACATACACACCACACACTCATTTGTGCTTATAGATTACATTCAGACATAGAGCTAGTCACCGGGATTTTTGTTTTACTCCAGCCCCCTACATACTACAAACATATTATTAAACTGGACTATGTGAGGTACTCGATATCAGACAGAAACGACACTTAAACATTTTCCTCAGTATATACAGTCACGCCCCAGTGAAAGCAACGTGAATGGCGAATCACCAAACGTTGAGGAAAAAATTAGTAATAGTTAGTAATAAGTTGTATAAACAATGGGTGTTAATTTTTGTTATTGTTTTTAGACATTAACTCACAGAGCCAACAGTTGACTTTTCTAGAAAAATTGCTGATAATTTCTTCAAATTTGCGCTCATTAGGGACCACATGGAACCACTTAGAGTCTACATACAAAAAACCAATTCAACACAAATGTTAAGTTTTGTAAAGCAATATAATGTTTATAGGATATATCATATTAAATGTATGTTTTTTTTTATATTTGTCCTTGTAATTTCTACATCTATTAAAAATTCTCTCAAGTTTCGGAAAAGGTAAAGGTATGGTGTAGGTAAAATTTGATATTTGAGGAAATGTGGCAGGGAGTATGCCAATTTGCATTAAATAAACATAGCACGAATAATTTTTTTTTGTATGACTGTTATTACATATTTCTTCTGAATATATCTGCCTCGAGCTAATAAATACCCCTTTCTATGAATCCCAGTATCCACTGAAACATGTATCATCCATGTTCTTTATTAATTAAGGTTTTTAGTTGAGAGAAAAAAGTCAGTGTCACGAGCGGGATTTGAACCCACGAACTTCGGCTAGATACGCCGCTGTTCTACCACTTGAGCTATCGTGACCTGGATCCATTTGATCACTAACTTCCCATCTCAACCCCATCTTTTTAATTTTCCCTCCTTTTTGCCATTTTTCAAATGTCGTGTAATTTATTTGATTCTTGGCGTCAAATGAGATGGCCATGTAGAGCTTTAGTGACGTATACTTCATTTTAACTTACTAAATTTACTAGTTTTCGTGGTCAGCTTGACCAATTAATATCTTTCAATTAATTAATGTTTTTAGTTGAGATAAAAAATGGCAAAAAGGAGGGAAAATTCAAACGACGGGGTTGAGATGGGAAGTAGTGTCCGAGTGGATCGAAGTCATGATAGTTCAAGTGGTAGAGTATCGGCGTATCTAGCCGAAGGTCGTGGGTTCGAATCCCGCTTGTAACACTGCCTTTTTTATCTCAACTAAAAACCTTAATTAATTGAAAGATATTAATTGGTCAAGCGGACCACGAAAATTAGTGAATTTAACATGTTCTTATCTTCCCTAATCCCGGATAGTTAAATTCCTTATCAAATTATCTCCTGGCACTAATTCATTAATACAGAAACTATCCTCACTTCCAGGAAACAAGATATTATTGGCGACCTTGAGCTAAAGTTGTATTGTCCGGCAATCTCGTCGCCTCTAAATTTCCCACAAACATTTGACCACTTGCCGCACCTCTGGGACCTCAAGGTACTTCCTATCTATTATTTTATCCTAACGTCACTTTTATATAGTCCTATCCCATTCACGCTGATTTTCTCAAGAAATATTCTTCTATGTACCCTGCACTTGTGACTTCCATTCAGCCTGGTCCAATGATGATATTTCTTGATGACACCCACTCCTCTCTACCAAAACTGATGTTCACATAGCCTTCTGTTCGTTTGTACAACATATCTACAGTTTGGACTTATTATGTGTACGTCACTTTAGACAGTAACTACAAATTACTATTTCCACGACATTAAATGTACCCTACGTAGGATTGTTATAAAAGGTCAAATACTACCCACACACGAGATGTCAAACGTAGACGATTGTTATAGAACAAGTAAACATTACTTTATGTTACCCTAATCTACATATCATTTTTTCTATGCACTGTGAAGGCCGATGGGGTACTCGATATTCTGCCATCGGTCCTCTCACTTTCTCGATAACAATACATACAACTATATCCGTACGGTCATATACGTAAAATTACATACAATACATTACATCTAAAGGTTGGAAAATAACCCAGTTTCTTTAAAATTTGGAATATTGGACCCGACAACTCTCATGTCCAAGGACTGCTTTTGTATCGGGTGGCCTCCAACCCCTGGCACTCATCGACCAAGCGTGACACACTGAGCCACTGACCGACCTTCTCTACAAGCGAGACATCTGTGCGGGGTTTGTCACAAAAGCAGATGTCCGTGTGACATTCGTGTATGGCCTATCCTCAATCAATTTCTTTGCATTTCAGACCATCGGTGGGTCATTGCTCCGTCGTCCTCTTGATGTGCAAGAGTTTCTCGGAAGGTACGGCCCATTGATGCTTCCACCGTTCTTTACTGCTCGTACTGCACTAGACTGGATTGCGGTGGTTCGGACTGGAGGGCAAGACGACCCAGCTTTCGCCCCCTCGTCTATACGTTCATTGCCCTCCAGCGTATTACTATATGTTTTGACCATACTTGAAAATAAAAACCAAAATGAAAAGGGTCCAAATTCATTTATTAGATACAACTGATTGGTAAAAGTTTTTTACGGTGCCCAATATTTCGAATTAAATTGAAGTTATGGCTTAATTTACAGGTTTACTGATCATCAAACATAACATGTATACAGGCGAATCTATAAAAAAGTTTCGGATCGTTGTTCACTATGGGTTAATACAGTACATAATATCAGGTAGAAATAGAAAATAAGGAGAGACAATCTTCGACGACTATCTTTTACTACAGAATAAATTCTTATCTATCCAGTAACAAAGTCAATTTGTGATCAATTGTAGAACATCGCTTTTATCTTTCACCTCCTTGCTGAAATAGTGGTTATCAATCGTCCGAGATGTGTTGATACCAGTTTTCACTGTCGTTTATTAAAACAACCCTCTCGAGTCCACCGAGACATTTTTTCCTTGCGAAACGGTGCCAGACAAATGGCCGGAGATGATGCTAACACCCGTCAGCCCAGCGAGAAAGAACTTGTTTAGATTTATATCCGCCTTCCATCCCCATCTCGACACTTTATAAGGGGAAGCTGGGATCTGGTATAATTTAGCCCACGGCTCAATGCGTCTCCGCTGTCTACGGGTTGTTTTAAACAATTTTCGTCTTTGTTGTTCAAAGTCCTAGTCGGGTTACAAATTGGTGCGCCGGAGTCCACGTTCAGAAGGATGGTGCGAGGTCTGTTACATTTATAAGAATTATTTCTAAATGATACTTTCTAATGAAAATAATGTTACCATATAGTTAGAAATAAGAACGTACTTTTTGTAATGAATATATTTAAAAAAAATTTCATAAAATTTTAAAGGTGTCATTGAATAGAATCATTTTTTCCTTTTAAAGGAAAAATATAATAACAAATTATACCTGATTGACCTGACTTTAAAAATGTGAAAAAATACGTATTAATTTGTTTTAGTTTTACATAATTTGAATTTAATTGGTAAGATAGTTGATCTTTGAACAATACAACAGATATATTAATTAATCTTTATAAACATGGAAATTAAACAAAAGCAGTAGTTTGGCTTATTTATAAATAGTAACATTTCTTGCAGTCTTCTTATTTTTATTGCAAATTAAATAAACTCTAGAGTAGATAGAAAATTTAACTTTTTAAACATTTATATTTAATTTTTTAATTTAAGGTAAGTTTACAATAAAGTATTTAAATAAGTAACGATGTTTTCTTATATTTCGACCTCAACAATTTAACTTATGATTTTTCCTTCTCGAAAGAGGGATAAAAGGTCATCTCAAAAAAACAACAACCAGTTTTTCTTCCAATCTACACGTTCGGATTTATTTTAATCCTTCATCAGGTGATCCGTTGATATTTCCCATGATTAGAGTAGTCCTTCCTCACCTGAGGAAGGATTAAAATAAATCCGAAACGTTGTGGATTGAAAGAAAAACTGGTTGTTGTTTTTTTTGAGAAGACCTATTATCCCACCTTCGAGAAGGAAAAATCATAAATTATGTAAATAAGAAAGGATTTTTTCCTTAGGTTATTTTAAACAACAAATCGAAATTTTACTTGAAATTCTTTTAGTTATGTGTTAGTACGATTTGGATATCTTGAATGAACAATTGCAAAACAATAAAAAATGCTGTACTTAATAAGAGAGAAATCCGCAGGCTCATCAAAAGAAGACATTTTTACGTATACGTGATTTTAATTTACATATATGTAATTAAATAAATGCACGATTTTTTATGGATTAAAGCTTAGTTGATGAAATTCTGAAAATTGTTCATTCCGATATTTTTGGCCTGCTTAGATTGTTAGTTTGTCAGACGCGTTCAATACGTTTTGATAGATAACAACGTGTCTTCACTACACTACAGACAACATGGGGAAAAGTGATAACATTATTTTTTATCAGATAATTTACGTCAAAGTTACTTTTGTGATTTCGCATGTTTATCGATTCCTTTATGTTATTTGTTGAACCTTTAAACCATATTCTTTTATACTTTCCAAGAATTGGGTAAACGGCTATAATAATTAAATAGATCTCGTGTTTCAGTAGTTACACATAGAGCAGTTGTCGGTTATTTCAGCTCTCTAGGGTTTACAATACACGTTCTATAATTCCTACAACATGGTGCAAAATAACCCAAGGTATTTTAATACCTTTGGTGTACAGATGAATGTAGTCACGATTATTTTTCAAAATGCCTTATTATGTTTTTTTTTTAAACTCCATAATAAGTCAAACTCTCACCTAGTTCAAAATTGTCAGAAACCTTAATTGGTCAAGTCACACACTCAAAGACTGATAAATAAGGTGTACGTACGCAACCTTTGATCCTCATAAAAACTGTTGTTAAAAACTGTTGGTCCTTTGGCTAAAGGATCGGGTGCAGACAGACGAATCTTATCAGGCTATATAAAGCGATCGTGAGACCAAAAATCGAT
The DNA here is from genome assembly GCF_000648675.2 of Cimex lectularius. NCBI lineage: Eukaryota > Metazoa > Arthropoda > Insecta > Hemiptera > Cimicidae > Cimex > Cimex lectularius. The sequence continues at coordinate 767,446 of NW_019392833.1, read as the reverse complement.
TATGGTGTAACGCTTATGCATCAGCTAAAGAGAGTAAAGATGGTACATCTTGTGCTGAACTTGCTTTGGGAGCCTTCCGCTTGAGCCCGGTCGATAGCCTCTTTACTGAAGCAACTGAGCACTCTCTCTCGGTATGTCCAGCATAGATGCCTAGGTATGCATCGAAAATACTAGGAAGTAACTCACACCCATTAATAACTTTTCCCTCACGACCAGTTTTTGACACCACAATAGAAAATCCTATCCTGTTCGCATGGCAACAAATTGCTAACGCTTATCAAAATATTCTATTCGACATTTCCAAAAACCAGGCAATCAGACATTTCAAGTCCGTCTTGGATGCTTCCTACACGAAAGTGAGGTGGGTGCTGAAGAGGTTTCTCAGTGAAATGCAGAATCCTTACTGTATTTTCACTGACAGATCAAGCAATTTAAATCGCTCAGGGTCAACGGTTGTGACCTATCTACTTGGTATGTATTGAGGGACTGGCTGAAAAACATATACTTATAACATGTTACTTGCTATACCATATACATCAGAGTTCCAACTACCCAAGCCCTTGCATGAGATGTTCTCCTTGTTTCACTGTTTAAATTCTTAGATCGAACGGAGTTTATGAAGGAATAAGGTCATGTAGAACTGGTTTCGTTGGGGGAGGAACTAGGGGGCTCCTGTATGGGGGTGCGCTCTCGGGCGGGTGGTTCCGTTGGGGACGCTTGGCTGGCCGAATGGGTGAGTAAGTCGGGCAGGTTTAGCCCACGGAAGTTAGGGGGTTGTAGACTTTTCTGTAACGCAATATATGCTATGTAAATGGTTTTTATCCACCTCTCACAAAAACGTGATTATAAGAAAGGCCGGGCTGACCATGGGGAAAGTGATATTCCCTGATAGACTCTCATCCTTTCCTTCTTCATATTCAACTGCAATGATAACTTTTACGCACCAAGAAGCCTAAATGACTCATAGTGCTTAAGGTGAAAATGGCGAGGGTGCTCTATCTCATAGTACGGTATGAAATCATTATACATAAGAAACGGACCTTAATTTTTCATTGCGAATGTATGAAAATATTGAATAGATTCACTAGTTTTCGTGGTCCGCTTGACGAATTAATATCTTACAAATTATTAAGGTTTTTAGTTCAGATAAAAAAGTCAGTGTCACGAGCGGGATTCGAACCCACGACCTTCGGCTACATATGCCGCTACTCTACCACTTGAGCTATCGTGACTTCGATCTACTCGGAGACTACTTCCCATCTCAACCGCACCTATTGAATTTTCCCTCCTTTTTGCCATTTTCTAAAATGTATTTGAGTTTGGGCGACAAATGAAATGGTCACGGAGAGCTTCAAAGTGAGAATCAAAGGTGGGGTTAAGATGGGAAGTTAGTGTCCTAGTGGATCGAAGTCACGATAGCTCAAGTGGTAGAGTAGCGGCGTATCTAGCAGAACGTCTTGGGTTCGAATCCCGCTCGTGACACTGACTTTTTATCTGAACTAAAAACCTTAATTAATTGAAAGATATTAATTGGTCAAGCGGACCACGAAAACTAGTGAATTTAATCAGTTAAAATGAAGTATACTTCAGTAAAGCTCCCCGTGGTCATTTCATTTGTCGCCCAGAATCAAATAGATTACACGACATTTAAAACATGGCAGAAAGGAAGGAAAATTAAAAAAAAGTGGGGTTGAGATGGGAAGTTAGTGCCTGAGTGGATCGCAGTCACGATAGCTCGACTGGTAGAGTACCGGCGAATCTAGCCGAAGTTCGGGGTTCGAATCCCGCTCGTGACTGACATTTTATCTCAACTAAAAACCTTAATTAATAGAAAGATATTAAATAGAAATGAAAGTATGAAAATTATATTTTTTATGGGTAGTAAAAGTACCAATTGAACCTGAATCCTTCCGCAAAGTCCGGTCCATCCTTCTTGTATTCCAACATCGATCTAATCTCTTGATTTTTGGCATTTTTTAATAAGTTTAGTGTTGTGGAATTGAGATTTTTTTCGAATGAACCAGTGTTTTTTTGTCCGAAGTGTCGGTGTGTTTGACAAAAAGCCCATTTGTAAGTATTCGTATTCGAATGCAGGGCCGCTGGATTCGAACCCGGACCTTTATCTTATACCAAAACCGTTGCGGCCACCGACGCTCCCCAATGAACCTTTGCTCTCATTTGAAAATAACTCGTTGACTTAAAAACCAGCAGAACAAGAAATTAAAAATTACAAGTAAAAGCCTACTTTGTAAACATTAGCCACAAAACAAATAACCTTGCCATAATAAAAAACCGAATGTTATCTCCTTTTATACGGGACCGCGGTAGCTGATTTGTTAAGGCATTTTTAGTTTAAAATGTATTTACTTATTGCCCAATATATAATATATATCAATTACACTAAAGTATATATTTATATTTTCATTTTTTTTCCGAAACACAAAGAAAATGTAATGCAAATTCGTTTAAATGTAATTTTTACAAATTCATTGGGTATAAATAATCTTGGGTTTGAAGTTCACAGTCACATTGATGGTGAGTGATCCAGTATAGCGTTAATAATATTTTCAAATGTTGACATACATATCTGTCCATTTGGTATAAATCTTTAGTCTTCAATAATACAATTTTAATGCGTCTTTTAAATTACTACTGTCAGGGGTTTTGAAATTGCTTGATCATTTATGCAAATTCTTCGGCTAGTCTGTCATCCAAGCGGGCCGAAACTTGGTTCGCCGTCTATACGGACTTCGGTTTTCTCGCCAGGCTTAATTGTGAAGCGATCGTTATTCGTTTTCTACGAGAGGCTAACTCAATTAAGCGTGAAGCCGTATAATGACTTTCCTCAGAGTAACTTTTCCTGATACGTTATGAAACTCGGCACTCGTGATTTTGTGATTTATTTGAATTCAAAGTTATTAACCCTCTCCAAGGAATAATTTTCCCTTCCACTTTATTATCATCTGCATGATTTTATAAAAGGATTGTCAGTTTCAGCAGCTCTTTCTTCGGTAGCTGTGCGTGACAGGAGAATGTGCCCTTGGCGAAAGTTCCAAACATAAGAACTTAAAGTATAATTTGTCATCATAAATAACAACATACGTAATATTATATTTATATTTTTATTCAACTTTTAAATCTAAACTTTACATAAAAAATATATCCACATATTTAGTTTAACACTCAGCGGTATTTTATTCTTATTGAAAATAAAAAACTGAAAATACTCACTGGTTATTAGCGATATTATAAGTTTTTTAAAAATTTCAGTAAAAATAAAATATATTACTTACATTATTATAATTTTTTTATGTGTGGTAATTAGTGACCGTTAGTCGATGATTATTCAGAAATTGTGAGATGCGGTCTGGTGTGATGTAGGTTTCAGAAAAGCATTTTCTTTCGTGCCAACGTTTCGATCTTTATTGAGATCATCTTCAGGGCCTGGGATTAAAAACGTTGTTTAAATTTAACAAATACATGTAGGATGTGGAAAAAAGTGAATTTATACAATGCAAAAAATATATTTTTTATATTCAAAGTATTTCTACTCACTCAAAGTGTTTTCTGCGTAAGCGTGCCATTCTTGCGTGTCGTGTTGAGAGTGCCTGTGATGTTTGTAACTACCAGGCTCTGAAGATGATCTCAATAAAGATCGAAATGTTGCCACGATAAAAAAATGTTTTTCTGAAAGCTACATCGCACCAGAACGCATCTCACGATTTCTGAATAATAATAATTTTTTTAGTTGCTCTAAAGTTATTTAGAATTTCAACTCACCATGCGAATAAATTCATAGGATAACTTTAATACAAAAATAGAGATACAATTTGTAATTTATTTACTGATTATTGAATAATGATTTTATAAGCTTAAATCTGCACATACTTCCACATACATAAGCACATGTACACTTCTCGCAATCCACTAGTAATTTCAGCTTTTGTAATTTACAATAAATTACCGGCAGGCCTCGAGATCGCCCACTCCTGGTGTTGCCAGTCCGGGGGTCCGGCCTCTGTTTTACACATCCAGCTGCCGAGGAACAACACCTAAGCAAAAAATTTCAGCCTCCCAGTATAATCAGTCTTCAAATCCAAACCCACCACACTCTGACTGACTTTTGAATACATTCTTTCCTATTTACACAGTGCACATACATACTTAGTAAGGGTGTTGAAAACTTGATATTCCTCCCATCACCCTATGTACCTATTAATATTATATATCACCTGTACTATATAATTAATTTAATTAAGTGACTATGGTACTCAATATTCCGCCATCGGCTCTCTCACACTACATATTCACTGCAATAAATACATTCATTCTTAACACACACAAGTGAACCGAAATAATACGTGTTTTTTTTATTGGACCAGTTGTTTAATAATAATTTGTTGGAGTCATTAGGTTTTATACAACAATTTCACACAACATCAATATGACACTACAAGAATACCACCACACTTTACGCCCTAAAGATGAGGTTGATTCTTGACGGCTCCTCACGAATCCAAGGAATTATAAAACAATACTTACATCTGTACTATACACAATAAAACAATCTTTCAACCAAACATCGGAAGAGGAGACTCAACCATTCGTTAAATACATCAACACATGCTACACATGCTAGGTACCCAAAATTATTACTACAACATCCATGTTCCAAAATCAGAACAGGGACACAGATACTCGCTGCCGTGCTCACGTACGATTCTAATATTCATTGCATTCCTACACGCAATTTATATGGAGCCAAGAAGTTGCACCCTTCATTTAGGTGAGTCACATCGAGCAACGATTTTCCACATGCCGGAAAGATACCCGGGCTTTCGTTCAAAAGTAAGTGTCCATGTGCCAACTTCGGATGACCTATCCTTAATCGGGTGAAAATGGCCCTTCTGCGTCCAGATCAGTGCTCTTACCGTTACCGTACAGACGTGTGTGCCAACAACCATCGTTTGCTGAAATGTTCGTGTCCAACAAGGTCTCAACGAGTGTGTCAACAGACAACTGGTCACGGACCGCAGTGATCGCGCTGAAGATGTCGGTACAAGCAGAGCCACCATCTCTGGAATCACCTACATCGCGCACAATTCCGCCGTGTGAACGCTACAGTGGAAACCAGTGGACGCACCATCGCAATACACGGCGATTTGTTTATTTCAATAAATCGCAAATGGCAAATATTAAACTAAACACCAGTTAATAGATGAAGAGAGAATTATAGTAAAACTAATATTTTGTTTGCGATCTTGTGTGACGTAGAGTTTAGAAAAACATTTTTTGTGCCCTCTCAACACGACACACAATAATGACACATCTACACAGAAAACAACACTTTGAGCCCTGAAGATGATTTCAATAAAGATCGAAACGTTGGCACGATAAAGAAAATGTTTTTCTAAAACATACATCACACAAGATCGCAACTCACGATCTCCTAATAATCATTGCGGTTAGTACTCACATGGTTGGCGGGGGCGGAAAGGGTAACTTATACGGGACATTTTCTCAGTAACAACACAAGTTCAACACGAACTTTTTTGAAACTTTTTGCATGAAAAAATATACAGCAACAAAACTTTCGAACACATTTTTCTAATATTTAAGAATTTTTTTCTCCAAATGTAATTGTTATGTTCGGATAAACTCTCACAGTGGTTAAAGACCTTTTATGTTACGGCATAAAAAATTTGAAACGCAGATCTTAAACGGGTTGGTAGATTTTGTCCCTTTTGTACTGCAAAACCTTACTTTTCAGGGCGGCTGTTTTTCTGACGTAGTTCCCAAAAAGTCACGTTTTGTCGTTATTTCGCATTTCCTTTCGGTTCTACTACGATGAACCTTTCGGTAAGACAAATCTGCCTAATTTTGAACTTGTTTGCATTGTTTTGTGTCCTTTCTTGTTATTTTCCCCAGTCTGGTATTGTCGGGTACGCCACGGAAAGTGGTAGGGGCCGGCGTTTGCAGAAAATGGCGCTCGCTCCTGGAATAGGAATTCTTAATTCAGTAATTATTTAACTAACTTCTAATGATCTAATATGAAACTTCTTAGACCACATCTAGGAAATGTAATAGTATTTTTTAAGCCAATAAAAAATTTGGTAAGATTGTCTAGTTCCCCTCAAAAAACAGTAAATAATATTAAGTTTATATCGTTTTAATCTTACAACATACACGAATATTTTTTGGTATTTTCGATAGAATAGAATCTTTCTAGGCATTCCATCCATTTCACATTTTTCATTTTTTTTACTGAATAGACTCAGCTATAGTAATTTACAACAGAGATCATAAAAAATACTATTTGAAGATTCAACTAAATTGTGGTCGTTGGCCTTTTATATTAATGGTAGGAGCAATAAAACGTGAGAGTTAGTGCCATAGGGTCAGTTGTTAAAAAATATGAGGCGGGACAAATAAAAGCTAAAAATGTCTACACCCCCTGTGGTCATTTGGTAGGTGAACGTCGAAATGGTAATCCGTTTACACTGGGGCAGCTGAGAGGGAAACTGATAAATAACTGGGGCCCCGGTCCTCCGACCCTCCTCCATAAACCACTCTTGTATCCGGGCAAGATAACTTTTATTGAGTCTTCCCTCAGAAAAAGCCCTCGGCAGATAAAGGGCATAACATAGCAAACCCTTTTGTCTCCCTAGGCGCGGCGCACTAACCCGTCCGAGGATTCCTGGTGTCGTCAGGGGGGAATAAATTCTTGACGCCTTGGCCCTTGTGAATAACCTTCCGGAAAATCGGGCATGACGCTGTAAAATCAGAATTTTGAACCGTCTGGTGATTTGCATTTAATAAGAAGGGAGTTTCGACCTAATGAGAATACATTATTCCGTCTTAGGTCCCGAGGGACCTACGGCTCCACAAAACATGGAAATTCATATTCGTGTTACAACGTTTCACGACTCATTCGAAAATGGGTAGGTAATTTGCAATTCTAATTAAGCTAGCCTGATATTTGACACTCCATTCAAAATAGATCTTATTTCTTTACACTTTTCAAAATAATTTTTCGTTTAACTATTGTACAATATAAATAAAAAATATTAATGCTATCATATAGGAGGCCTTGATGTCCAATTGTCTGTTGGGGTGTCATAGACTAGGGTTTGACCATTTTATAATACTGTTTTTGTACGAAAATTTTAAAAAAAGTCCACTAGTTTTCGTGGTCCGCTTGACCAATTAAAATCTTTCAATTAATTAAGGTTTTAAGTTGAGATAAAAAAGTCAGCGTCACGAGCGGGATTCGAACTCACGACCAGACTAGATACGCCGCTACTCTACCAATTGAGCTATCGTGACTTCGATCCACTCGGGCCCTAACTTCCCATCTCAACGCCACCTTTTTTGAATTTTCCCTCCTTTTTGCCTCTTTTCAAATGTCGTGTAATCTATTTGATTTTCGGCGACAAATGAAATGGCCACGGAGAGTTTTAGTGAAGGTATACTTCATTTCAACTTATTAAATTCACTAGTTTTCGTGGTCCGTGGAGAAAGTTTGACAAATGAGATACCGAAGCCAATATCGCCTCAATTTTTCGTAGAAAATCAACCAGAGAATTCTCGGAGGGTTTGTCGTAAATCTTTTATCAACATACTTGGCATTACACAACACCGAATTTTGGGACTTTGTAAACACTTCAAGCAAAACCCCGACAGTTTAGTTCCGATTGAGGCGAGAGGTCCGTGGCGTAAAGAAAACATGTATGATGAAAAAAGAAAATCCGTCATTGCTTTCATAAAAACTTTCAAAGCACTTTATCAACCGAGCTAAGCATCGCTAAGCTGAGCCGTATGTATAACGAACACGTTGAACCTAATTTGATCAAGCATTCTTATTTCCGGACAATTTTTAGCACGACTTTATCGTTTCCTTTTTCATACCTTCAACTTGACTCAAAATTAACAACAGAAAGACGATAAAACAATCAATGACTTAAAGTTAAAAAAAAAAAAAACTTTGCACCACAAAAAAGCAAAACGCTTCTTTGATCTCCTAAAAAATAAATCGACTGACTGATGCCTTCTTTCTTTTGATTGTCCAAAAAATTACCGCTGCCAAAAGTGAATGATCAAACCGCATATTACTCTAGGCAATTATACTGCTACAACCTTTGTTGTGACTGGATTGTCAACAGTCCAATTAACAAAGAAAAACGTTTCCATTTACACCTGGACGGAAAAACAAGGAAAAAACCTTCAAGAGAAGTTTCATTTATAGTTTACAACGAATTAAAGTCGTTTGACATGACAAGATATCGACACTTTCGACTAGAAACAGATGGCTGCGCTGGCCAAAACAAGAATGTTAACGTCGTAACTATGATAGCCAAACGGTTTTTGAAGGATGCTCCCACACATATGGAAAGCGTTGAAATCGTCTACCGCACTGGACATTCATTTATGCCGGTTGTGTTTGGGTTCATAGAAAATTGCTATGGCAGAAAATAATCATAGCATCTTTAATGAACACCACAGAGTGTTTAAAAACTGTTGCACTGTCAAAGTTATTGGAGTCGATTTGGAGCCCGATGACTGGGAAGAAGAAGAAGCTAGACTGTATGTAAAAACGCCAGCACAGTTATACTTCCACACAATTCAATGCAAAAGTGTAGTTTTTTCAAAGTTATTAAAAAGTGGAAAAATCCTTGTAAGATGTGAAGTTTCACACTACTGAAACATTTGGACTTCAAAACATATTGAAAAAATTCTTTTCGATTGGTTAAGGTTTTGGATAAGATAAAAAGTCAGCGTCACCAGCGGGATTTGAACCCACGACCTTCGGCTAAATACGCTGCTGCTCTACTACGATACTTGAGCTATCGGCACGTCGATCCACTCCGACACCAACTTCCCATCTCAACCCTACCTTTCAAATGTCGTGTAATCTATTTGATTCTCGGCGACAAATGAAATGGCCACGGACCACTGGACACTAAAGAGTGCAGTATACTTCATTTTGCTTATTGCATTTTATTAGGCACTATTAACTTAGTGTTTTAAATTTACTAGTATCGTGGTCTGCTTTACCAAATAAATTCTTTTCAATTAATTAAGGTTTTGGTTGAGATAAAAAGTCAGCATCACAAGCGGGATTCAAACCCAAGACCTTCGTCTAAATACGCCGCTGCTCTACCACTTGAGGTATCGTGACGAGGGTCTGTTTGGTCAAGCGGACCACGAAACCTAATAAAATATTGAAAAAAAAAGTGGAAAATCACTTGCGATGACCATTAATAAAATTTGTAAAAAAAAGTTAATGATTTGAAATTGAAGGATGTTGTGAAACTCCTGCACAAATAGTTCGGAGAAGAATGGGAATTGTTAGAAGAACTTCAGTGGTATAAAAAAGATAAACATATCGCAACGTCTGGGAATAATAATAATAATATATTAATCTTTTCGTCATTCAGGACGACATAAATAGTGCCAGCCAACAAAGAGGAATAGGAGAGCTTTGCGAGTGCCTCGCCGATGACTATCTACCAGAAGAAGAAATCTACTGTACCACATCTGAAGTTTTACAAATTGAACAAGTTAAGAAAAAAAATTATTAACTACCTACTTTACTTTTACAATACGTACTATTTATTGAAAAAATAAATCAATATTTTTTAGAAATCTGGGCTGCAAAAAACATACCCCCCTCATGCGTCTTCCGTCGGGCATAACACAGAAATTTTCGTACCAAAATTTTCCATTTAGTGATAGTGAGCATTTCAAATATGCTCTAGAATCTATTGGTACAATAAACATATGGGATTCTCAATTAAAACAACAAAGTTAGTGTTATTTCTCAGCTAGGTGAGAAAGTTATAGGTTAAATCTGTTATCACCATACGATTCCTAGCCAAAATTAACTTGGGGTTTGTATAATACCATTTTTTGCTAAAGTTAATCGTTTCCGAATTAGACGGGTAGACTTATAAAATTTAATACACAAAATACAAAGTAAATATCCTATAAATTACCTTGATTGTAATATTCAGTTGTTTTTGTAGCCTTGATGATGATTTAATAAATCGAAACTAATTGGCAAAAAATAAATTTAACATTTCCTTTATAACAAATCGTGGAAAGACAAAAAATGTTTGTTAAATAATACCATGTTTTTTCCTTCTTTCCCAAAGCGGAAATGCAATACGTTTGGTTATTAAAATTATTTATCATTGGACAAATGTCTATTGTGCCCCACTCATCAACCAATAATTGACGGGACCTGATACTTCATCTTTCGAACTGATTCTTCTTGGTAGTAGAATTAATTAGAAATTAAGTTTTCATTTTTTTTCAATTTTAAACAAATATCGTATTCCAAAAATGTTTCTTTGTTCATATTTGTTCCTACCAATACTATAAACATGTTTAAATTCCAAACCACGATTGGCGTTTACCGAAAACACCTGTAGGTGCTACCCAATTTTCTTCAAAAATGTTTATGTATGTTACAAACTCGTCACTAAAATACATTTTTAAAGTAAACGAACAGTGTATGGGAAAGTTTAAAAAAAACATCCTGGCAGTAGAAATTGTGGGGTGTAAAGATGCTAAACCTTCACGACTGGAACGTATTCATGGTTTAGACTAGCAATATTTAAACGCTGAATCCGAATAACTCCTTTTCTATCCTTTTGACGATGATACTTCATTTTGAAAATTTGATTGTATATGAAAAACAAAACTGTAATTTTCTAAATATCTATAATTTACATTTAATGCGATAAATTTGGAATGGATATAACAAGATTTAGAGAAGCTAAGTCGTTTTTAATAGGCAATTTTAAAAACCCAAAATGTCAGGGTATTGAATTAAAATTAAAGGATTCAATCAAATTCCTTGGGATAACGCTAGATAGGAAACTTGATTGGAAAGGCCAACTATATCCATGGTGCAGTGTAGGAGAATCGTTGGTAGAACATGAGGTATTAATCCATGGGTGGCCAAATGGATATACACCGCGATCATACTACCAAGATTTCTATTTGCAGCCCTAGTTTGGTGGAAAGGGCTAGAAAACAAAGGGGCTATTAACAAGCTAAGGTCATTCCAAACCCTAGCTTTGGAAGTGATAACTAACACTACACCTCTACACATTGAGGTCAAGGTTAAAGCACTAACCAGCTGCTATAGATTAATTAGTGAAGGCAGCTGGAACCATAAGGGAAATAATATAGGACACTCGAAAATTCTACATTTATTGAGTAAGGTCAACAACCAAGTACTGGGTGTAAGCGATAAAAAGGTGAAAACACCTTTAGGGAAAAAGTACTTTCAGGTAGTTACTCCCTGTGACTATAACTATAGGTCTGATGATGACCATCGTAGCCTAGACTGCTTCACCGATGGCTCACTCATTAAGGATAAGGGAAGCGGTGCTGGAATACACATACCTAAATTAGGGATCAGCATCTCCTCCCCTCTTGGTAATAACACCTCGGTCTTTCAGGCAGAGGTCTGGGCCATCAATGTTTGCTGCAGAACAATTATGGATAACAAGATTAAGGGAAAAGATATTAAAATTTTTTCCGACAGTCAGGCCAGTTTGAAATCATTACAAAAAGAACTATCAACATCTAGACTGGTAGAGGAAACCGTTGAACTCATTAATAGGACTATCATCAGGTATGAGAATAGGGTAACCCTCATATGGATACCTGCTCATAAGGGGCACTATGGCAACGAGGAGGCGGACAGCCTGGCCAAGGAAGGATCAAATACTGCGTTTGTCGGGCCACAACCGGTATTACCCCACTCTTGAAGCATAGCGAAAGAGAGTATAAGTTGCTGGGGCATGAAACAATTCCTTAAGGAATGGAATATGTCCCCCGGATGCAGGCAATCGAAGGAGTTTCTGAAGGAAATCAAACCTAAAGAAGCGAAATGGTTACTCTCTAACTCTAGGAGGGGAATAAGGAGGCTGATAGGTATCCTAACGGGCCATTGCCCCTTGAGAAGACACCTCTTCATCTCTACCAGACCCCTTCTGCCGCTTCTGCGAAACAAAAGAAGAAACGGCTCGACACTACCTTACAGAATGCGATAGGTATGCTAGGGAAAGATTTGATACTTTCGAATGAGAGGACATAACCAAAACACTCCCCAGGATAAAATGGTCCACAATCCTAGGGTTTGTGAATAGGTCCAAAAGGTTTATGGAGGACTCGGGAGCCGACCAGGTCCCGTACCTTTTAGGGATGGAGTAAGGGCCTACCCAGGCTTTAAACCCTCGGGTCCTGGTCGCCCGCCCTGCGTAATATATATAAGTCGTTTTTAAATTTAAAAAAAGTATCAGATATCATCATGGATGTTAGGAGAATGTTTCCCATTCTTTCCAATGAAACTGTAATCTATGGATCTAATTCGGAATTGTGTCTGTAATTCGCTGCACATTGTGTCTATTTATTTCCCTGCTCGTTTCTCCCATTAAACATGTAGGCCATCTATTTCGAATCAGCCAAATCTCTCGGTTTTGACTGCCAATCACTTCAGCCAAAACTGAAATCTCAAATGTATTTAAGGCAGCAAAGCGAGATCCACTTGCGTAAGCTTTATACAATTATTTTTTAAATTTTATTAATTTATGATGCTCCACTTAAACAAATTGAAATAAGTAAATGTGTTAGTTACACTATGTACACTATGAATTTGTTATTTGTCACATGAGGGTCATCACTGGTGATGCTCCAATATTATTATTGCTCACTTTCGCGTGGCTAATTTGACCTGGTCAAGGCCGAAACTTTTGGATTCTTCTAGTAGGGATACAAGGGGGGTAAAAAAGTTGGCCACAAGACCTTTTGCACCTCGACCTGAGTAGATCTATTGTGCTTTTCTGCTAGTAGACTTTTAGAAGAGTGGACGATGAATGATGGGGTGCACTACTGCTTAAAAGGGCGTAGTGTAATTTAACGTATCAGGTTCCTGCCAGGTCATGAAAGAAATTTGATGTTGTGAGGACAATGAGATAGGACATGTAGAAATAGATTATTTTTCGGATGATTATGGATATTGGTGGGCTTGTTGAACCTCAAAGTTTCAATTTTGGCTTTATTACAGCATTGTACCTGAGTCGTTGGCTAGATAATGGAGTTTAGACTGTTGGTAAGTATCGTCGTTTAGTCCATGTTGTCTTAGTGTGGAGTGGTGTTTCCATATTGTTCGCCTGTCCAGAAATACTCGAACGTTACCGACTGAGGAACAAGGATGTTTTCAATGTAGACTGGGGATGTCCACGTATAGGAATAGAGGTCAAATATTTAATTTAAGGTCTCGTTTATCTTCATCTTTCTCTTTTATATCACTCCTCTATCAAGAAAATGTGGGTTTCAAGGTTTAGGTGGAAAATAACAAGATCAAAACTGTAAGAAAGACTATTAATTAAGGTTTTTAGTTGAGATGAAAAAAAGTTAATGGCACGAGAGGGATTCGAACCCACGATCTTCGGCTAGATACGCCGCTGCTCTACCACTTGAGCTTTCGTGACTTCGATCCACTCGGACATCAATTCCCCATCTCAACCCCACCTTTTGAGTTTTCCCTCCTTTTGCCATTTTTCAAATGTCGTGTAATCGGTTTGGATTCTCGACGAGAACTGAAATGGCGACGGAGAGCTTTAGTGAAGTGTTTTTTCATCTCAACTAAAAACCTTAATTAATAGTCATGTATTAATTGGTCAAGCAGACCACGAATGTAGTGAATTAATGATTTAAAAATGAAGTACACTTCACTAAAGGTCTCCGTCGCCATTTCAGTTGTCGTCGAGAATCCAAACCGATTACACGACATTTGAAAAATGGCAAAAGGAGGGAAAACTCAAAAGGTGCGGTTGAGATGGGGAGTTGATGTCCGAGTGGATCGAGGTCACGATAGCTCAAGTGGTAGGGCAGCGGCGTATCTAGCCGAAGATCGTGGGTTCGAATCCCTCTCGTGCCATTAACTTTTTTTCATCTCAACTAAAAACCTTAATTAATAGTCATGTATTAATTAGTCAAGCGGACCACGAAAGTAGTGAATTACTGTAAGAAAGTATGATGAATCACCAACAAATGTAAATGTACCAGTTGGTGGATACTGAAGGTATAATGGGTGTAAATGGAGTAGAGAAAAGGACCTAGGATAATCCATTATGGGACACCAGTGTTCACTGGGAAGATAAAAAAAGTGGCATAGCACTTGCAAACTGAAAAGATCTGTTGAAAAATGTTATTTAACTAATTTTCCCTAAAATCTTCTTTACTATGTTTTTTATAGTATTGTTGTATTGTTTCTTAATAAAATATAATTATAACTATTCACTAATTTCGTGACCGCTTGACCAATTATTCGAATCCCGCTACCAATGACTTTTTTATCTCAACTGAAAACCTTAATTAATTATAATTATAACTATTATTCAAAATGGACAGATATTATACAGAGTATACTTAGTAAAAAAATGAAAATAATATAAAACAAAAATTTAGATGAACTTATGTATAATAAATTAATGTAATTCTAGTATGATATAGGTTGGTATTGTACATAAACATATAATCTTTTTTAATTTTTTTTATACCGTAACAAAAGAAAAAAATTATACTTGGGTAACAATTTATACGTGATTTATAACAATAAATCAATAGAAATGCAATTGGACTAGCACTGCTCCTCATTGCAAGCCGTAATATAACTTTTTTTTATCGCAGGCCATAAATTTTCACCAACTTTCAACATCGTTTCGGTCGTGCCATGAAGTTTTATCGGGAATCGGAAATGCAGGCATTGGAAAAGCGGAGCGGCCTGTAATAACACGTGTTCCTATCGTTAACCCGGCATAAAGGCCATTATGAGGGATTAGTCCTACACTGCCCCAGAGCCGGATTTATTTTCAAAAAGGCCATCGGTGACCTGTATTAACCGTCCGATCTGAACTAGTTAACTAAAGGATTAGTTGGATAAATATGGGTTAAACTCTGGTCATATCCTCGAGCTGGGACACTAAACCTTTTAGTGTAATTACCATACTCAGGGCGGAATTAGGATAATCTCATCCGGTGAGGTTTAGCTGACGCTTACGCATTTCCTATCGTTGAGTTCAAAATTGGCACGTCTTGTAGATAATAATACAAATTAGAGATGTTAGGCAAGAACCGTCATGGCAAGCGATTCTGGTTACACAGGTTGGTTGTTTCAGTAAACGAAATTATTTTGATTTACATTCGATATTATAAACATTCATGTCGAAATTTGTTTATCATGTATGTGTCGTCGATCGAGTTTTTCATCCGTATGTTTAAAAAAATATGCCTGTACTTGCTATTCGATGAATAAGAAATAGATCCAGGACATTTGTGACAAACCATGATTACAGTTTAACTATGAATCATATTTGTGGCTTTTCAGAAAGTCAAAAACAAACATTTAATAATGGAAATATGTAAATTTCATACATCTTGTGTAAATATTTCAAAAGCTCCAAGTTGATTAAAATCCTCGTTTTGATTAAGAGTTGATGTATTATGATTTGTCATAAGTAGTATTTAGTAACCATTAATTAATGATTATTTAGAGATTGTGAGATGCGGTGTGATGGGATGTAGAACCTACATCGCATCTCACGTTCTCTAAATAATGATTTGTAAAGTTTTCTCAGCAATTATAAATTAAAAAGATGGATTTCCCTTAATTTTTTAACATTTTCAACTACGTGACATCACTTCATGCATATTACTATTTTGGGTTAAGTTAGTAGTCAATTAGACATTAATGATTATTTCTAAAGAAAAATGTTTGGCTAGAGCGTAGAGGGCAAACAAATTAAAATATCAAAAGGTTCAAATGAATTACTTTCCATTCAACATTTGAGTATGGTCTACCTATTTTTATGTTGTTATAAGCTGTTAGCACCGGTCTTTCTCATGTTGAGTCTGTTTGAATTCCCCGATGATGGTAATAAAATAATAATCATAATTATTCAATATTTAATTTAAAACATAACCCTTCGTCGATAAGAATTTCTCCAGTTTGATTTTAAAATACTACTTAAAATACAACTGAATCTAATGAGAAGATTTATGCATTTTATTAACAAACTATCCAAAAAGTAGGTATGGGACTTGGACTTTAAGTTTTCATCTAATACTGAAACGCCTATTAATATGAATTCAATTAAAATGTCTTGCTTAATTAAAAAAACTCTACTGTCCATCTAAAAAATCAGCTTATTTTAGGTGATTTATAACTCAGTTAATTGCTTATGATTATTACGTACATTTCATTGTTTTAACCATATAACGTTATCGGAGTTCCATAAGCGAGGAAATTAATAAACCATAAAGCATAAAGGCTAACGCAGGGTACATGAAAATCGACGGGCGATAATTTGAACAACACACAAGCTTTCAGATATCCTTTGTCAAATTGAAATATATTTTTTAACGTCAACACCGTGTTGTATCATTTATTTGTAATGGACTGAAAGACAAAAGCAAACTAAGCCAAGCGTGCACAGGGCAAATTCAAAGTGCACATTTAATTATGGCACATTTCTATCAATCTTTTATTACCGGAAATGTAATGCCAGCGAGTTTAAGTAAAGGTACTGTTTACAAAATATCAGTAAAACACCTTATGGATTCTGCTCTTAAGTTTAAACAAAATTTTTTACCTCAACCAAGACCTTACATAGAAAAAATAATTCATTGAAAGAAGTAACTTGGTCAATTGACTACTAAAACGTAAATGGTTGAAACAAAAATATTTCTAAAAATCATTTAAATTTATTATATTGGGTTGTCCGGAAAATAATGCAGGATTTTAAGTTTTCATTAAAAAAAATCTATATAAAATATTCTGTTTACGTTTACAGGATTACTCATTACCTCTGTAGCATTCCGCTACTTGGAAATAATTCAGTCATCCTTATAATGTCAAAGCGAGAATTTCGTACGATTTTCTTTTACGAGTTTAAACTCGGCCGAAGCGGAGCCCAAACGGCTAGAAACATTAACCAAGTCTGGGGCGAGGGTTGTGTTAATGAGTGCACTGTGCAAAGGTGGTTTAAAAAATTTCGGGAGGGAGATTTCAGCCTTGAAGATGAAGAAGGTCGTGGAAGGCCTTCCTCTCTTAATGATGATGTTCTGCGATCAGTGGTGGAAGAAAACCCCAAAACAACTGTTCGAGAACTTGCAGAGCAACTCAAAGTCAGTAAAACGACCGTCGCTGACCACCTCAAGGCGATTGGAAAACTGAAAAAACTCGAAAATTGGGTTCCACACTCATTAAACGATCGCCAAAAAAATCAGCGCTTTGATGTTTGTGCATCACTTCTTTGTCGAAACAAAAATGACCCATTTCTGGCCAGAATTGTTACATGTGACGAAAAGTGGATTCTCTACGATAACACTAGACGTTCTGGACAGTGGCTCGACAAAGGAGAAGCTCCAATACATTTTCCAAAGCCCTCAACTCATCAAAAAAAGGTAATGGTTACGGTATGGTGGGCTTCATTTGGTTTAATACACTACAGCTTCTTAAATCCTGGCGAAACCATCAATGCTGAATCATACTGTAACCAAATTAATACCATGCATCAGAAATTGGCAGTAATGAAGCCCTCTTTGGTCAATCGGAAAGGGCCCATTTTGTTGCATGACAACGCTCGACCACATGTGTCACGTGTAACGTCACAAAAATTATTGGAGCTTGGCTATGAAACTTTGCCTCACCCACCCTACTCTCCGGACCTCTCGCCTACTGACTACCATTTTTTTAGACACCTGGACCACTACTTACAACACATAATATTCAAAAATCAAACGGAACTGGAAAATGCATTTATTGACTTTATCAATTCTAAAAATTCTGAATTCTACTCAGACGGAATTAATAAGTTACCAACACGTTGGGAGAAATGTATTGAGAGTATGGGAAATTATTTTGATTAAAGAACATTGCTTTAAAGTAACTAGTTTCTTTTTTTTTGTTTAATACCAAAATCCTGCATTATTTTCCGGACAACCCAATATATAGTGGACTATTCAGCAAATTACTTCTTTCAATTAATTAATCTTTTTATGTAAGGTTGTGGTTGAAATGAAAAAGGAAAATGAAATTGAAAAATGGCAACAAGAACACAGACACTAACTTCCCATCTCAACCCAACATTTTGAATTTCCCTCCTTTTTGCTATTTTTCAAATGTCATGCAATCTATTTGATTCTCGGTTTGCCATTTTTCAAAAAAGGAGGGAAAATTCGAAAGATTGTAGGTTGAGATCGGGAGTTGGTGTCCGAGTTGATCGAAGTCCAATAGCTCAAGTAGTAGAGCAGCGGCCGAATTTATCCGAAGGTCGTGGGTTCGAATCCCGCTCGTGGCACTGGCTTTTTCATTTCAACTAAAACCTTACAGAAAAGTATTAATCATTTAAAACCTTCTTTTTCACATTTTCATGTTTATTATCATGTAAATCACCGTTTAAGTTTTATTATTGTCAAACAACACAACTGATACTTTTAACTATTTAGAGCGAATTGACTTGGTTTTATTTATTACAAAAAAAAGATCAACCTTACAAAAAAGTTGAGCATCTTTTCAAAACCATTTTGGTATTGTTGCTGAGTTCGTCGTATGTTTTCTACTTTAAAAAATGACACTTTTTTTAACTGTCCAACTCAAAGTGGTTTCCGTTTTTTCCTCTCTACCCTTGCGAAAGGGTTGATACCAGGAAATGCTCTTCGCCTGTTGAAATAGAGCTGCTTGATAAAAACGGCCATGGGGTAAAATCTGATCCGGAACAATAGTCCCTGGAGCAGTAGTGAGCCGGATAGTGACAAGCGACAAATTAACATTTCCCCTGGAATGTTCGGGGGAGTATCATGTTTATACAGGGCATAAAACTGGATGGGCACCCGGCACGTGGTGGGCCGCCCTTTATCCACTGCCCCATCCGGGGAAAGAGGCTTCAGCTCGGTTTAAGTTTATGCTTCCATTACCATTCTGGCCGAGATTTGCTCTTTTATGCGATAAATCCCGGCCGGGCTTATGGGCCTCGAGCATATGTCTTGATGGTTCCGCCTGTTTTCTGGTATAGAATGCACAAAAATCCTGACAATTTTGGAATTATTCCGTTAATATAATTCAAACTATTTTTTTTTCACTCACAAGAATAAACTTCAAACATACAAATTCTTTTGTTTAATATCCGTTGCTAACTGAACAGTGAATATAGTCAAATTATAATTTGTTTTTAAAATTATGATAAAAAACAAACTTAACATGAAAACTGTTTAGTCCACTGATCTAAGAAATTGATGATTAATTTAGTATGCAGTCAATGATGACCAGGCTGTGTATTTGTGACTGTTAGATTGTTTTTGTGTATAAATTCACTAATTTCGTGGTCCGCTTGACCAATTAATATATTACAATTAATTAAGGTTTTTAGTTGAGATAAAAATGTCAATGGCATGAGCGGGATTCGAACCAAAGATCTTCGGCTAGATACGCCGCTGCTCTACCACTTGAGCTATCGTGACCTCGATCCACTCGGACACCAACTTCCTATCTCAACCCCACCTTTTGAGTTTTCCCTCCTTTTTGCCATTTTTCAACCCACTTTTTTTTGTGTATAAAACTTTTGTACCTAACCTAATGTCTGCCTTGTAGGTTTGTCTGTCTCTCTGCTCTCTCCCTCTCCCTCTCTCTCACTCACTCTCTCTCTCTCTCTCTCTCTCTCTCTCTCTCTCTCTCTCTCTTACTCTGCAAATATAATATTTTGTTATAATTGTAGTCATTTCTGACCTCGAATAAACTATATTCGAATAAAAAATACTAAGTAATTTTAATCATCTGTAAAAAAATCAAATCTATCAAAATATTCCTCCTTTACGTACATAATCTTCTTTTTTAATTGTACTGGTCCAAATTGTGTACATAGTGAAAGGACGTAATGGGAATTATGCTAATACAGTCCAAATATAAGGGATTTCTGCTGTTGCAGCATAAATGTTGTTTAACGTTCTAGCCTCTCAGGACAATAATCAAACAGTTTAAACCTATTCCCTAGATTAGGTTGGTCTTATTTGCATTTTTTCTTATTATTCATTTATCGACTTATAAATGTATACCAGACTTTCGCCGTTTCTATCTGCCTCACAAATACACTAATTCTTCATTTATACATTTACAACCTGAGTTATATATATGATTTTTATATTTTTGCCAACTTAAGAATAAGCTATGAAACGTTTTATTGTCGGCTATGTGGCTTTTATTTACAATTTACCCAATTGAATAATGCATTATCTGCTCTTAGACCTTTTGAGTTGCCGACCTTTTATTCTGCACTTAATCACGCCATACTTTAATGATAATCTGGTGGCAAATTTATTTCCAAACGGTGCATAAAACATTTAAAAATCCGATTAGGCGTTATTTTTCAGCCTTGAAAGATTAGTTTTTCATTCCCAGAAGGCGCGGTGGTCTGGCCCGGCGAACAGGAAATTATGCCGGAATCTTCTCCGGCCCAGGATTTATGCCAGACCCTGAAGCAATCCTGCCGATAAAAAGAAAAATTTATCACCCCAATATGTACAGCTCGTGTCACACGTGCTACGATTAACGTGGTAAGGACTTTGTCTTTATAACTTCCGCCAATGAATAATAGATCCTGTAAATTGAGACCTTATAAAAATTACTAATCTCGAGAGGGCAGCTACCGAGATTTTTATGACACTGGGTTAATACCGATACCGCGAAATATTATGTTATTTTGTAATATGTATGTTAAACTTGTAATAACATGTGTTTTTACAAAAATAGTCATGCGACATAAAAATAAGAAACGATGCATAGATTTAAAAAAATAGTAAACAATAAAATAAATAAACTTGATGAACAGGACTTGGTAAAGAGTGAAAATGGCAGCTTTTATAGCGGGTCCTAAATATTTTTAAAGAACGTAGGTCCGCCAAAACAATTAAGAATTGATTTGATTTACTTACATGAAACACATTGACCTAGATAACCGACTAATTCAACAAAACGTATTTCCATTAATTTCCGTTTAATTTACGGAAATTCTAAACATTTAGCGCTTTAATGCACAGCTATTTGGCGGAAATCGGCTAGGAGACTTTAGCCTCTGAGGCTACGAACTTATATGATCGATGATAGCTTAACTAACTAAACTTTCGCGTAATTATGAACATTAAAGATTCTCGATAATTTTATCTTCCTTACGTGATACTACTAATACTATTAATTCTAGAAACTTACAAAAACACAATTTTTCTAAAACAAAACAACTTACAAAAATATATTTATAAATGATATGTAAACCAAATAAACAAAGTAATAAAATAAAAAAGGTTTGTCTGTAATGTTAACATGTAAAACATAGTTACAAATAAGAAAAGGTAGACACAAAGAATAAATAAAAGTAATTATAATGGTACCATTATTAACGATTCAATTCACTAGTTTAGTGGTCCGCTTGACCAATTAATATCTTTCAATTAATTAAGGTTTTTAGTTGAGATAAAAAAAGTCATTGTCACGAGCGGGATTCGAACCCACGATCTTCGGCTAGATACACCGCTGCTCTACCACATGAGCTATCGTGACCTCGATCCGCCCGTGACACTGACTTTTTTATCTCAACTAAAAACCTTAATTAACTGAAAGATATTAATTGATCAAGCGGACCACGAAACTAGTGAATTTAATAAGTTTAAATGAAGTATACCTTCACTAAAGCTCTCCGTGGCCATTTGATTTGTCGCCGAGAATCAGATAGATTACACGACATTTGAAAAGTTGACGTTGCAAAGTTCTTTCGTCGGTTATGTTGGAAACTCTGTGGAAATATTGTTTCATTTTTATTCTAATTTCCCTGGGTTTTGTAATCAAACTTTATTTTTAATTAATTAAAGTTTTTAGTTGAGTGGGAAGTTAGTGTCCGAGTGGATTGAAGTCATGATAGCTCAAGTGGAAGAGTAGCGGTGTATCTAGCCGAAGGTCGTGGGTTCGAAACCCGCTCGTAACACTGACTTTTTATCTCAAGTAAAAACCTTAATTAATTGAATTATACTTATATTTTTTTCCTAATGTTACTATGTGTTTAGAAGTGAATCGCTAGTTGCTTTTCTTTTAGTAATAGTCGAAGAGGCAAATTTTGTAAAACACAAGTACCTGTAATTTCAACTCGTTTTTCCTCAATTCGTTTTCTACAAAGCCCTAGACCGTCTTAATTTTAATAAAAACTTTTTTCGTATGAGGTAATGTAGCAAATTACTTTACAGTATAACCGCATAACGGGCGAGGCACATTGTCAAGCGGCAAAGGTGTAAAAGTTTTACAAGGGGCACTTAAAAGGGTCACTCAATATTTATGAGCATGCATGGGCGAGAGGGTATTATACACCGTTTTATATTGAACAGGTCGTAAATCATCCCTTGGTGGCAGTCTCCCTGTTTTTTCTATTTTATTTGCCCTCGCTGTTTGTTTTGAAGGTGGAAGGTGGAAAAGACGACAGAGTTCATGGTTCTTCAATTGAACGACTGTCAGAATCGCTTTCAAGACATCGCTTGTCGAAATACTCCTTTCATCAAGAACAGTGAAACTAATTTTCCAGGAAGGCCATTACTTCTCCTAGAACATGTTCACACTCATTCCTTTTAATGTTTCATTATGGACATTAATCCGGACTCGGTTTTCAATTGTCAACTAATGCCACCAATAATTATTGAATTTTGAACATTCCTGGATTATATCAGTAGTATTGTACACACCACGCTAGAGACGCAACACACACATACGTGCGCATATATATTTTAATGTTGTATTAAATTCTTTTTCGATAAGGCCAATTAAAAAAGTATTATTTCACAAGATTAATTATTATAACTGTCTACTTACAATACTGAAATTTATGGTGTCAAACATAGTGCATTTCATTTTTCGAGTTGCTGTTAGAACGAGCATTGTATATCAAAATTGAAACCTCCAGCTCGTTATTCTGTTCTGTAAAAGCAACATCCAAATTTAACTATTAAAAATTATTTTAACCACAATTTTAATTAAAATACCTATAAAAGGTAGAAAAATATAATTAAACAAATGTGGATGCAAAAGTAGATGTATCATTCAGTATTACACTGCGCCTATTAAGAGCTGTTGTATTCCCCCTTCTGCGCATACAACACACCGGTGGGTCCTAACGGGGGATAAGCATCGATGTTCGATGTTTAGAAAACATCGATGGTAGGCGACCGATGTTCGATGTTTGCAACATAGAAGTTACTGTGTCGATATTTTTTTAACCATCGATGGTGGGCTGTCGATGTTTTATAAACTTTTTCAGTTTTCCTTATTTCCACTTTTGTGAATAGGGAATGACCTATTTCATATTCTTCTGATGCGAAAGTGACCTATCAGAACCTGTCAGGAGTTGTTAAATTTGTTGCCTTAGTAGTACATCTGTTCCATTTTCTTTTCGAACGATTTTCCAAAGCTGGACGTATTATTTGGAAAACCAGAAATCGCTTAGAGGATAAATTCACTTTAAAGCTACGTTTTTTTATATTGTGTTCCGAAGATGAGGTAGTGTTTCATTGTAATAAATGTAAAATTTGGATGCAGTAATTCTAATAAATTAAGGATATGGTTGATTTTAGTTACGTACATGTTAAACCTTTGCCTTTTTTTGAGCAAGGGACAGGAATTGGGCTTGGATGGATCATGGATGTTTTCCAAAGTTAATGTTTCATTATGGACATTAATTCCGTTTTGTCTGGTGGCTATCATAACCAACATTATCTGATACCAAATAATATTGTCTTACATTAAATAGTTCTTAAATCAAAGCAATCACAAGTTTTTCAGAAGTTAAATTTTGTTGGCAAATTGACTGAGTAAGAAGATCTGTTTCTAATAAGGAAGCATTTTTAAGTAAATATTATAGCACAAAAAACTTGAACGCAGAATTGTATAAAGTAGCTTACATTGAGACTCCCGAGGCAAATAAGAAATTAAAAAATTTACAAAATTGTATGAAAGAAACTGAATAAGAATACACAAAAATTTACTTTGAAATTACTCTTGAGGTTTGCGGGGTGATGAAACTCTAAACCTGGTTGTTTTTTATCACTTTGTCCTGCCTATCATTGCTGTTTTAGAATGTCGCCGTGATTCAGCTACTTTCCATTTCTATGAGAAACAGGACATAAACATACAGATCCAGGACTGAAGATGGCGATAAGCCAAAACTCACTTGACAGGTTAAAAACACATTAGTTACATTATAAATATAGGATATATTTTTTAATCAATTAGGAATTGCGCAGAATAACACCAAGTGACTGGCAATCTAAATTGTTTTAGTAATAGATCATTTTTTATGTTTTACTTTGTTTTCCCACGTCTTACTTTTTCCCTCTATGTATTTTATATAATTAAATTATTACTCCCATGTGAAAGTTTTAATTAATAATTATATTGATAGTTTTTATGTAATAAATATTAAATAATACTTACTAATTCACTCAAAAAGTAAAAAAATACGGCCCTTAAAGAAAAAGCATTGGGACTACAGGGAGTGAATCCCAGGATAATAGCCATGTTAAAAATGTACCCCGGCTCAAGCTTTGAGGTCCACTAAAGGGACCTCTTATCCGATCCCACTCGACTACATTCATATCTTATACTTTCATCCCTTTTTTATTTTCCACCACTCTCCTCGTATGGAAAGGGGGTGGTTTTCGATTTCACCCACACAGGAAAGAGTTGTTTGTTTAATGGAACAGAAGAAGAAGATGAAAAATTTATCTTTATTTGGCTTGGAGAGAGAGAGACTCTTTCTCAAAAGGGGGAGCGATGGTAAGATGGAGAAAGGCTAAAAAAGTCGAAAAACAACGGTAACTGGTGGTAACAATGGTAACGAAATTTTGAAATGAATACGTAAGTCAACTATACAGATGTTCTGGTTCATTTGTAGTTATTTATTCATTGGCGAAAACAGTACTATTAAAAAAAAATATTATCTTCTTTCACTAAATATTTATAAATAATCCTCATTTCTTAAATATATATTAGGATTCATAACGCATTATAGTAAGACACTTGGTGAAAAAATACAATAATTTCTTAAATAAAAACATAAATACAAACATTACTATTGAAAATCGCTATTTTTTACATATTTTTATTAAGAAAACACGTCACAAGGCTGCTTATTTCATCGTACCAACAGTAAGAAAAAAAAATAAAAAAGATTATTTCACATAATAAAGCATTTATAATTAAAGTAGATCGGCATATATGACCATTAGTGCCTGAATACTATTAAAAAATATATTTATAAAAACAAAATAAAATACACTGAGGGACAAGCGGCCACCCTTAATATTTTTAATTATCTCTTAGACAATCCTGCATTGATAACCTCAGAAAAATATTTGGTCCGTTTTAAAGGATTAGAGGTCAATAAATCAGAGATTAAAAAAAATACAGCAGTTCAAACTAATTTTACTTTTTCGTTCTTTGTAACGTCCAAAAAGGTTATTTTTTAATTCTAATATTCTAATAATAGCTAATATCACAAGTATAATAACATCGCTTATCATAAAAACTAAATTATTAATAGAACTAAGTGTTTTATTGAACCTGTTCCATAATTGGTTTATTTATGTTTATGCAATTCGGGCCGGCCTCAACGAACTTTATTTCAATAAAAATGTGGGTATAAAAAGTTATAATTAGGGATGGTTAGTGAATGCAAATAAATGAAAAACAGATAAATTCTCCGACTTGTGTTTACAATTTTTTTGTATTTTGTAAATAAATCATTGAATAGTCTGTCTCTTCTTTGTAGGGTTTTTTCTAAAGCTTTTTCTAATGTTCCGGTGGTTTGAGTTTTTTAATTGTACCATTCTGATGTTTCAAAATTGTTTGAGGGGTGATTTTAAGTAATACAGGTTCGGCTAAAAACATAGTTAGTCAAGAGTATGCGACCAGAGTGCTTAAAATTCCCAGAAAACTGTCCTAAGGTTTTTCCATCGCTACCACGATACGGAAGGTTACTCAAGGAAGCATGGGTCAGGTCGCTTTCGTGTCGCATCTCAAAGACATGATGATTTTATTATTTTGAAAATACTCGACATTTTACCGCTGGTGAGATCAAGCAAAGACTTAAAGTTCGAAATCCTAATGTCAGTTTCCGCAAAGTAAGGCGAATACTTTCAGAAGCTGGGTTACGTGCGAGAAGGCACACCTCACTCCTGCCAATGGTCCAGAACTTCCGGTTAAGTGTAAGTGAAGTTACGCAAAAATCAATCACATCAATTGTTCTGAGCAAAATTGGCTTAAAATATTGTTTTCTGATGAGTCAATGTTTTGTTGGAGTTCTTTTGACTGCCGAGAAAGGGTTTGGAAAAGAACAGTAAAGGGATATATCCATGCAACATTTTCACACCGGAGAAGCTCTGGAGGTGGTTGTGTTTGAGCAAGAAAGAAGATAGCGCAAACTTCACCGAGGGTTCCTTAACAGCTGCGTGAAGTGTTGAAGATGTGTTAGAAGAAGTTGTTAGAAGAAGGTTTTATTTG
The DNA here is from genome assembly GCF_000648675.2 of Cimex lectularius. NCBI lineage: Eukaryota > Metazoa > Arthropoda > Insecta > Hemiptera > Cimicidae > Cimex > Cimex lectularius. Next base: position 740,841 of record NW_019392833.1, on the reverse strand, counting down.
TATGGATGAAAATGTAACCCCACACAGCTAGGGTCGTTGAAGACTATTTGGGACGGGATTCAATTCAATGTTCGGAGTTAAACTAGACTTAATCCCTATCGAACACCCTTGGAACCAGTTGTCATAGAGGGTCCAGAGATGCCAGAACGTTTCATTAAGAATGACGTTTTTGGAGGGGTATGAAAATATTCCACTGCACTGCTTTCGAAACCTCATAAAAACGAAGCCACGTCGAATGCAAGCGGTGATCAACGCAAAGAGAGGAAATACTACTCATTGAATTGATTATTTTTTTCATTGTTTCCATAGTGTCATTTCTGGTGAAATTGTTTTACTCAATTTAACTTTTTATTTAGCTATATCTTATATTTTTCTTTAAAAATTTGCAAAAAAAAAAAAGAACGATTGCAAGTATTTACTAAAAAACGAGGCTGGCCACTTTTCTTGCCTCTCGGTGTAAATAATTTAAAGCAATTCTTAACAACAACGAAAAAAAGGATCTTATAATTTCAAACAAACCCATTAAATGAATATTATATTTTCGTAATAATTAATATTCAAATATTAAGACAGACTTGTCTGTTGTAGATATTATTAAAGAAAGTCTTATACATTGTCCAGAAGGTTTTTAATAATCCTTACAATCTTAAAGGGATGAAGTGGCAAGATATTTTCCCCTTTGTTCATTCCGTTTTAATCGCTGGGTCATTAATCATCATCGTTAAATCCTTTAGTCCTTTCTGCTGGCGAATGTCTTAATACGATTGTAATTGACGGACTCGGTTTTCAATTGTCAACTAATGCCACCAATAATTATTGAATTTTTAACATTCCTGGATTACATCAGAAGTATTGTACACACCACGCTCGAGACGTAACACATACGTACGCATATATGTTAAATTCTTTTTCGATAAGGCCAATTAAGAAAATATTATTTCACAATATTAATTATTATAACTATCTACTTACAATACTGAACTTTATGGTTTCAAACATAGTGAATTTCATTTTTCGAGTTGCTGTTAGAACGAGCATTGTATATCCAAATTGAAACCTCCAGCTTGTTATTCTGTTCTGTAAAAGCAACTTCAAAATTTAACTATTAAAAATTAGTTTAACCACAATTTTAATTAAAATATCTATAAAAGGAGAAAAATATAATTAAACTAATGTGGATGCAGAAGTAGATGTATCATTTAGTATTTCACTGCGCCTATTAAGAGCTATTGTATTCCCCGTTCTGTGCATACAACACACCGTTGGGTCCTAACGGGGCTGAGCATCGATGTTCGATGTTTAGAAAACATCAATGGTAGGCGACCGATGTTCGATGTTTTCACCATCGAAGTTACTGTGTCGATATTTTTTGACCATCGTTGATGGGCTGTCGATGTTTTATAAACTTTTTCAGTTTTTCCTAATTTCCACTTTTGTGAATAAGGAATGACCTATTTCATATTCTTCTGATGTGAAAGTGACCTATCAGAACCTGTCAGGAGTTGTTAAATTTGTTGCCTTAGTGGTACATCTGTTCCATTTTCTTTTCGAACGATTTTCCAAAGCTGGACAGATTATTTGGAAAACCAGAAATTGCATAGAGGATAAATTCACTTTAAAGTTAAGTTTTTTGAAATTGCGTTCCGAAGATGTGGTAGTGTTTCATTGTAAAATTTGGATGCAGTAATTCTAATAAATTAAGGATAAGGTTGATTTTAGTTGCGTACATGTTAAACCGTTGCCTTTTTTTGAGCAAGGGACAGGAATTGGGCTTGGGTGGACTATGGATGTATTCCAAAGTATCGAAGAAAAACAACGAGGTATTTTTAATAAATTCACAGGCTTTAATATCTTTTAGAGTGAATGGGCGGAAGCACTGTTGTAATATTAAATGTTCCAGTGGTTCCGCATTTTTTTTATTTGTTAATATAGAATGATCAGTTACTGTTTGAGTGAATGTATTTATTAATCCGATAGTAGTGTATGCATGGGTGGGTCTATGGTGGAATATCAAGTACCCCATAAACCCACCAACTTAGGTTAATATTTTAGATTAATTGTAATTTTAATTTTACATAATGTATGGATGTATTTATTAGCGTGAACGAGGGCGGGTCTTCAGAGGAATATCGAGTACTTTGAAACCCGCATATAGGCTAGGCTAGAATTGAATGTCAGTGAATGAGATAGTTCTCAGAGCCTTTTCACCACGTGTGGGAGAGCTAAAAATATAGAAATAACGTCCCAGAACATAACTAGAAAGATCGCCAGACTTCCTAAAGAAAAATTAAGTTAAAATAAATAAAATATATAAATAAAGAAAAATAAAAATAAATAAATTTTTAAAACGTGAGGTGGAAACCGGAAGCAATAGCCCAGGCAGCTAGCCGGCCGGGGAAAAAAACAGCCTTACATAAAATGTTAAGGGACTAAAATAAGATATCTGAGAAACTGAGTGGACGATGGTTGACATATAAAATATACGAATATACAAAAATGAATATGAAATTAAATAAAACATTAAATCTGCACTTTACGATAAAATTTTGACAAAAAATAACTATAATAGGAATATCGATTATTTGAAATATAGTTATTACAATGGTGGTATGCAATTTCTGCAGAATGTAATGTTTATGAGGGTAAAAAGTTTAAAAAGGCTAGAATATTTGGTACAAGGAGGATTTCATAAATTTTAAACTAATAATACAGTATTTTTAAATAATTTATTGTCACGGTGAACCAATAATATAAAACAAGAGGATGATCTAGAATGCCCGAGTGGTGTTGTCATCTACTTAATGTCAGCCAGGGCTCACCCCGCGATAAATCTGCACTCTGCTTCTCCCGTCTCGCGTCATTGCGAATTAACCGACCGAAAACAACGACTTATTACTCGGCAAATTGAGTCACAAAGTGGAGAGAATCTTAAGCTGCCGAGTCGACGCCTCATTCAAACTGCAATGCCCCCACTGTGTTAAACACAGGCGAGGTGCTGAAAATTTGATCCTCATTAAGGAACCTTAACAAAGATTCGTCTCTTTTATCCCGTTTTGTGTAGTTTTTCGGGAGAAAGCAATAAAAGTGAAATATGAGGTTGAAAAAATTGATGACATCGTGTTTCGCGCAGGTAAAGCATACAAAATAATTATTCAGAAATCGTGACATGCGGTCTGGTGTGATGTAGGTTTCAGAAAAACATTTCCTTTATCGTGCCAACGTTTCGATCTTTATTGAGATCATCTTCAGGGCTCAAAGTGTTTGTCTTCTGTGTAATTGTGCCATTCTTACGTGTCGTGTTGAGAGTGCCCACGACACGTAAGAATGGCACAATTACACAGAAGACAAACACTTTGAGCCCTGAAGATGATCTCAATAAAGATCGAAACGTTGGCACGATAAAGAAAATGTTTTTCTGAAACGTACATCACACCAGACCGCATCTCACGATTTCTAAATAAATATCGATTAACGGTCACTAATCACCACACACATTTTATATTGTACTCAGGCATAGGATTTTTCTTAAATTATGTTGTAAAATTCTATGTATTCCTTTAATTATGAGATTGATGGGCACAATTCCTGCCAATTATTACACCTGATTTTGGAATTGAATTGATATCTCATTTCATTCGTAAAGAGGCTAATATTTGCTCACTGCACATTTTTTGTACATATTTTGCAAAACTGACTCCCAACTGGCAAGAATGGAAAGTATCACTCCAATTAAAAGTAACCGCCAGAAAAAAATTGGCAGTGATTAAAACGGATAGCAAGTAATAAGGACACTTAATGTAATAATGATGGACGATAACAAGAGGGGTAACTTATCATGGTACAAAGTTCACGCAGGACATAGTAGTAATGAAAAAGCTGATCAATTAACAAAAAAAAGGGGGTAATGGATGATGTTAAAAAAGTGTCTTTCACCACGGTACCCATCTCCTATATCAAAAGATCGATATCAAAATATACGGGCTAGCCTAAAAAAAAATGGGGTAAAGATTGGGTAAGGACGAACGGCTCAGGGCATACGGGCAAAGGCCCTTTTCCCATCGGTCTCGTCACGACTGAAAAAATGGATGATACACAATTTCAAAACCACTACTTTATTAGCATTAGTTATTAAGAAGCATTAATCATTGTTGTTTGTCATTGTTCCAATCATTGTTGGAATTGTAAATTGTGGTTTACAATCTCAGACATAACACCATGTGTACCTATCCCGGAAACAATCTTCACAACTTTCTATGAAGTCTCAACGGACTACAAAGGAGAGGAAGAACACAGGAGGGCATCACATACAATGATATGGTACACAGATGGCTCCAAAACAAACAAAGGAACCGGATCAGGCGTTTTCTGTACAAGCCCAAAGCATGAGCAATCAAACTCATTAAGGAAGTACACTTCGGTCTTTCAAGCAGAAATACATGCCATCAATGCTTGTGCTCTGGAAAATCTTAAAAGAGGTTACACTGACAAAAAAATCATCATAAGATCAGATAGCCAAGCAGCCATTAAAGCATTAGCATGTAAAATCAAAATTAGTCAGTGAATGCAACCAAAATCTCCAAAACCTGGGGAAACACAACAACCTGATGATATCTTCAACCCTCAAAGACTGGCAAAAGCACTGCCAAACTCAGAGGAGTGGTAGGACTACTAACCGGTCACTTGCATCTGATAAAACATCTACACAACATGGGTATATACAACGATGATCCCATTTGCAGATTATGTAATGAGGAGGAAGAAACAGCCACTTATATCACTTCGAATGCGAAGCAACAGCTGAATGGAGATTTAACCTAACGTACGGAAAAAACTCAGGGAATTAAATTGCAGCAGCGACAGTCAATGCCCAGATACTTCTAAGGAGAAGGTTGAGCCTATTGCACTGAACTAAGGAACTAGGAAGGTACAATAAGCCAGAAGGCTGCAGTGCCTGGGGAGCGCAAACCCCGCTTCCTAGTATCCTATTTCACCATACCATACCATACCATACCCTGAAAAGATCTTCATGCTATATTAGGATTACACCTGCAGATAGATTGGCAAATTGAATACCTGTCAAATAACAAAGGGATCAGATACAAAAATATTTTTCCGTTGGTAGCACGGGAACCTAAGTTCACCAAAGAAATTAATATAACCAAGGCATTTTGCAAAACAATAATAAGGTTAAGATCCAATCGCAGATTGTGCAAAGGATATCTCAACAGATTTAATATAATCCCGCCACCGAACTGTGAGGACTGCGGATATGAGTCTGCAAGTAACTTGCAATTGAACGCAGAAATTTGTTCGACAGACTCTCAAATGCCAAAGAAATAAATCTTCAACCATCAATCACCAACCACAGCTCTAATATCGTCAACCGAATTAGCAGTGTACCATGAAATGTATAGTTTTATTAGGTATATTAATGTAATTGTGTAAATAATGATGTATAAAGTGCATAGTAGTATTATAATATTTAGTTTTTAGGAAATAATAATGATTACATAATAAGGTGTAAAAATTATGGCTGTATAAATATGTTGGAGTCAATAAAAGGAAAAAGTACATAAATTTAAACCTTAATTAATTGTATGTATTAATTGGTCAAGCGGACCACGAAATTAGTGAATTAAATAAATTTAAACAGTTTGAAATTTTAAAATAACAGCGCAAAATCGTGACATATCCGTCTAATAAAAAATAGTAACTGAAGATTTTTGAAAGTATAAAAATGTATAATAAAAATTTATCATACAACCTAGTCCGTTCTATGGCGGAAAAGTTTTTCAAATTGTTCTATTCATGTTTTCACTTGTTTCGATTTTATGTACACTTTTTCGCACGCCGCAGATACTAGATTTTTCGATTCCAGGTTATAATTCCATTTTCCATAATCGTCACAAATCATCTATCACTTTTTTCTTGCTTTGAGAAGTTATGTATACATTCAATGTATTTTTACCTTTTAATTTGTTTTAAACTAATACAGTTTAATCGTCCATATTTTATTTACTAATTTTTTTTATATCTAAAATGTTTTATTATATTAACCTCAGAAATTCTCTACCTTTGTAACGGTGCAGTTAAAGAAAATATAATACAAATCTTACTTAATAAATTTTAAAAAAATCAGCAACTATTTGTTATGTAAAGCAAATAAATAAGAAAATAAATAGCTTTCAAAAATTATAAAGCAATCCAAACACTCTTTTCCAAAATTAAAGATCCCACACCAATAACAAATAAATCTGACATAATCTACAAGATCAACTGTTTAAACTGTCCGGAACTTACATCGGTCTTTCATCCCAATATCTGGACAAGAGAGTAAAGCAACATATCTATGATTGCAAAAAACCCAAGCAAAATCCTACAGCACTCGCTACCCACCATCTTGAACACCAACACAATTTCGACTTCAACAATCCAAAAGTATTACATACAGAACAAACAAACATAAACGCAATTTCTTAGAAATGGTATATCAACAGATATAAACACAGCATCAATTACAGAACAGATACATGTAAACTCAGTCGCAGCTACGCCAATATCATTAATTAAATTCAATACAGATAACATACCTATATTATCACATTACATTCCACACATCAAATATTTTTCCCATAGTCTATTTTCCCACAATTTAGCTTTTCTTTTCCTGTTTATCCCTTTCTATATAATCCTGAAAGGATAATCTGACCGAATCATTACCAACACATTTTTTCCCTTCGGCGGCTCTTTTCACCTCAAAGAAGCCGACACGTTATACAAAAATGTCTTTTCTATACCGACATCCTTCCCCACCCCTTCAAAATCCAACGTATATAAACACAAAATAGCAAAATCTCACTGGCACTCTCAACACGACACGCAAGAATGCACAATTACACAGAAGGCAAACACTTTGAGTGAGTAGAAATACTTTGATTGAATATAGAAATTTATTGCATTATATAAATTCACTTTTCCACATCCTAAATGTATTTGTTAAATGTAAACAATGTTTGTAAATCCCAGGCCCTGAAGACGATCGCAATAAAGTTCGAAACGTTGGCACGATAAAGAAAATGTCTTTCTGAAACCCACATCACACCAGACCGCATCTCACGATATCTGAATAATTATCGATTAACGGTCACTAATCTCTACACATAAATAAGAAAGTGGAAATGATCAATATACAATTCAATGAAAAATCTTAATTAATCTGAGTATAAATGAACATTTTTGCTGAAAACAGCAACGTATCATATTGTAAAGACTCGCTACTGTTTTAGCGAGAGTTGGGCTAGCCTTTTTAAATGGTTATCATAAAAAATCATCAATCAAAACATGATAATCACTGATCAATTGTTGAACGTATTTGTGGCATTGTAACTCAAACAATTATAAAATATTTGTTCGATAGTTAAGTAAAAATTACTAAAAGCTTGTACGCCTTAATTTATAAAACCGGTTACATGGGCTTTTGCAACCCTTTGAGATATGATAAATTAATACTTCAAGGAATCGCTTTTGAAACACAGTATAATTAAAATCACCAATTCCTGGAGTTGGATTACACTTGTTTATTGCATGGATAAATTGTTTCTGAATAACCAATAATACGTCTTGTAATTCAAAATTTAACATTCACTGTACGGTTTAATATATTGTTATATTGAAAAATACATTTCCGGCTCCAGCCAATATTTATCGATAATGCTGGTTTACGCAAGAAAAACAGGAATATTTGTAGACCTTCACCTAACAGGTCAAGCAGCTGTTATCAAGATTTATGATTATTTACGGTTTACCACCTGTTATCACCCTTAATAAAGCTCAATACTAGCGTTATAAAACCCCGGACCGCTTTTCACAAATGCCTTATAAAAAGGGTGTTTAAGACGTTTAATAACAATAACAATTGTGAAAACACTTTTTAGAAGGATGTGATGAGCTAGGGAGTCGGGACAATAAAATTACCATATTCTTCCGAAACCGCTTATTTTTAAGTTCTTTCCGGCTTAATTTTTATACTCCACTTTGATGCTAAATGCGTCCGACGCTGTATCCTCTAGCGGAATAATATCACAGAATTGCCCTCATACTTTATTCAAACGCTTGTTATTCGCGTTTTCGCGGGGGTCGTAACGTGGAATTGCCCACAAACCACTGTACTGGCGGGGACATTTTAAGTCCCGTGGGATAAAATCGGATCAAGCGGCGGGAAAAACAACTACCAAGGACTTTTCTTTTTGTTTTCTACGAGACAACTGAAACAACATAGCCTTGTTTTATAACTTGTTGAAAATTGAATTAAAACGAAACATTTCTTGTTACAGCCAAGAGACCAAAGAAAATTAAGTAGTACAAAAAAGTTTACGAAATACGTTAGTGCACTTCCTAGCTAAGTAGTCCGTCCTCCGATTATTCTGTCCAGACGTTAATAAATTCCAGTTGCTGCTGTGCCGATGTCTAGAGGATTTGCCGGAACTGAAAAAACCTCTGCTAGCACCGTACATTTTCATCTACATATAATCAAAACGTTCCTTTCATTTATTTTTTCTCGTAAATTTTAAACTTCTGTTTAAAACAATAAATATGGCAAAAATGACAAAAAAATAATAATTTGTTTGAAAGTTAATCTAGTTGCGTAGTTATTCTAGTTTACTTTGTAAAATAGCACGAACCTGACATTTTTCATTGAGAAGCAAATGTTTATTTGGTTTTTAAGAAAGGAAAATTTAAAATGTTTCATATTTTATATAAACCTGATCCTTAAAAACAAATATATACTGTAAGTACGTAAACAGTGAATGAATAATAATCGAAGGATTTTTAAGTTTCAATTAAAGATAGAAATAATGGCTTATTAACAATTTTATCCAAAAATGCAATGTTGAATGTGTTTTATTTGGATGCCATTCGTATTTGGCAACAGTAAACTTTCACTTTGGCACAAAATAGAATGAAATATAAACATATAAAAGAATTTATAAAGGAGTAATATAATACACAAATATTTGAATATTGGTTTAAGAAGTAATTATTTTTACCAATATTTCTTAGAAGTTCAAGAAAATAAAAAATTATAATAAACTTTAAAAAATGCAGAAACATGATTCAGGAAAGTTTCAGGGTTTTTGGAACTGTGTCCTTTGCTTTAGAAAACAAATCGTCCATTATTTTTAGACAAGGGCACTCGGAGATTCTCATCAAACTTAAGCTTTTTCTACCCATTCCTTATCCCAAAATTCTATCTCACGGATTGCTTCAAAGTAATGGGCGGCAATGAGTTCTCAGAGATAAGACCGATCCATGTCGGCATACTACAAGGGATCATTCTCGGCCCTATTATATATTTATACTGATGACCTGCTTATAAATCCTAATTTATCTTGTAGCTCTAAACCTATCCAGGAGCATCTTGAGCTCATCGCAGAATGGTCCAAAATGTGAAAAATGAAACTGAACGAGAACAAATTGCACAGACTACACGTTCACGTTAAATAACAGCTTTCCCGCGTCTGTAATATTATTTTTAAATGGGCAACGAGTTTTAAGAAATCAGACCGATCCAGGCCGATTCCAACAAGGGAGCATTCTTGCTCCCATCCTATATGTAATGTACACAGCTGATCTGCCGATACATCCAAACACCGTTTTTACTACCTGCGAACGATACTGCTACTTTATCTCTCAACCCAATCCTACCCAAACCATCTCCAACAATATCAAGAAATATCTGTAATCTTTAAAGATAGTTTGAAAACTATCTTCGTCCAACTGCTCAAGTCCAATCCACGACCTCTTCCCAAAGAACTCTATACCGTGTCTCAAATTACGATGGCCCCAGACCTTCTTATCTTTAATCCGATAAGTCATTGTTCCAGGGTTGTCTGGTATTATATAATTCGCGTTTTCCGTAGTGTTAGTGTTGTGTCCGGGTGTAAAATAAATAAAAATGTAAAAATAAATTAAAATATAAAACTGAATGAATAATTCAATTGTGTAAGCGTAAGTCAGTTTTTCTAGTTTGGGATAGCTCAACATCTCAAAAATATCTTCCATGAGTGTACCTGACATAAATAATCAGCATAAACATTTTAAACAATATGAAACATTCCTATAAAACCATTAGGAAGGCTACAAATTTAAGATATTTGAGGAATTGCAAAACTGGTCTACAAAATATCGTATTTTCAATCGAGGGAAAATTCAAAAGGTCGGGTTGAGATAGGAAGCTAGTTTCCGAGTGGATCGAGGTCGCGATAGCTCAAGTGGTAGAGCAGCGGCGTATCTAGCCGAAGATCGTGGGTTCGAATCCAGCTCGTGACACTGACTTTTTTATCTCAACTAAAAACCTTAATTAATGGAAGTATTTTCAATGTACAACCCACCTCTTGTCTCTTGATTGTCAATTTTGTCTTAAAAGCAATATAACCTGTTGATATGACGTTTACTGATTAAATGTATAACTTTTCATAGATGATGATTTCTTATTAGAGGCTTCATTCTTGAAGAAGATAGCAAGAAGTGTTAGAACAACTGACGAAACAAATTATTACGGAAATATACATGTTTCATTTTAACGCTCTGCTAGGGCTGAGAAGAGAATTTTTATAATTGCGGGCCCAGGACTCACATAGAATACGACAGCGGTTTATACTCGAAAATCCTCGTTACAAATACACTATAAGAAGAATTCCTCAGGGAATAAGTATAGTGTAAAATAAAATAAGATTCGTTTTGAGGTATAGTAATAATGAGAATTATTCCCTTTGTGCAAAGAGAGGATTCAAATGTAACCCGAACCCCACAGGCAGACCCGCCCCAAGGAGCAAATCCATTTCATACGAATATGAAATGCCAGTCACCCTGGACCAATTTTGGCGAAATCTAGACATCACAATACGGCACGTAAATGTAAAAACGCCCTTTTTCCGCTATTTATTCACGTTCTGCATGGATGGACAGGTCGGGGCTTTCTGCGGTGCCTTGGAAACACCTCGTCCCTTCACAGCTTTGCGATGAATTTCAACGACTAATACGCCTTATTTTCAAAAGGGGGAATAAATAAACGTTTAAAAAAAAGACCGTTGTCGTTATTTGTGCGGGAATAAGGACTATTTTACGTCTCGCCGAACATTTTGAATAAGACTTTTTAAAATAAGATTTTCGAGATGAGGTAAAGTGGAATTTAGGAAAAATAACATTCCATCCGATGAAATTTAGAGTTGATACGACTTCATTATTTTCAAGGTGAACGCGTTCCAGAGTATTTTTTTAGTAATGAAGTTTTTATAGGTCCAAAAATACCAAATTTTCTTTTTAATAGACAAGTATACAACAACATTGCACATCGTTGCAAATGAAAAAGGAAATTGTGGGTTTAGGAACTAAAAAATTATCAAATTGAAATTCCTATTATTTTAAATCAATGAATACAAACAAAAAAATTTATGGTCATTTTTAAAGCATTATATTACCTGTTTGGTTATTTCAAAAATTTAATCTTTCAAAAGAGAAAAATGCTTATTTTACTTGTGTACTTATTATCAATAGTTTATTTATTCATTTATGAGTGTGAAGTCCATTGCATATATGTTGTTATCATAATTGTTGCTTATTTCATATTTATTGAGTAATATTTATTGTCATCTAGTCATTTTTATTGGAATCAAATTTATTCTATTTAGTCATTTGACCTGCGTGGTGTCGATAAATAGTTTTTATCGATGTCCATAGATAAAAATTAAACATAACTGGAAAATGGTAAAAGGGAGGAAAAATTCAAGAGGTGGGGATGAGATGGGAAGTTAGTGTCCGAGTGGATTGAAGCACGATAGCTCAAGTGGTAGAGCAGCGGCACGATAGAAGGTCGTGGGTTCGAATCCCGCTCGTGACACTGAATTTTTTCTCAACCAAAACTTTAATTAAAGATTAATTAATTGAAAAGAATTTATTTGGTCAATCGGATCACGAATCCTATTAGATTAAACCATAATATGGACTAGTAATAAGCTACATTAGCTATAATTCCAATTTTTTCGGAATCCACCTTTAAAAGGGATGGTCTAGGATCAGGTGCCTAACCTAGATTAGAATGTAAAAGTGAATTGCTACTATTGTATTTTTTAACGTTATCCATATATTTTACTTTGTCCTAGTTAACTAAAGCCATTATTTAAATTGATTTGAAATTTTGTTAGAAATTAGTCTAACGAACGGAACTCGAACCCCCGAACTCCGGCTCGAACGGTAGAACCTATATAGAGGTTGTGCTCATGACACTAATTTTTCATCTCAACGACATTTTAAATAAAAATTATAAATCTATTTGACATAAATTTTGTAATTTAATCGCCATAAAAGTATGTAGCTCATATTAAGTTTTTGTTGGACTTGTTCTACCTTGATTCATTCTTGACTTTTGTACAACATGTTCTTGAAGTGGCAATAAACTCTGACTTGATTTGATATATAAAATTATTTTCTTCAACTACCTACCGTGATTTCAAAAGCGTTTAAACAATGGCTGAAATTAAACCAAAACAAAATACGAATTAGTAAACAATGTAGAATAATATTCAAGAAAATTTCATTATCGGATTTTCCTTAACAAAATTTATTCTGTAAAACGCCATAATTGTTATTCGAATTTCCCTGGCAAATGAGAAAAGCAAGCAATTAACAAACAGAGCGCTACGCAAGCAGTCGGCACGTTTCTCGCTAAACTTGTTTTCAGTAATGTCGATCATGAAATTAAAAGTCGACCAGGAATCTTAAAATGTCCTAAAAAACATCATAATAATGTTTTTGTTTAGTTTTTTTACACCTGAAAAGAGTGAGATAAAAAAGATATTTCAGTAAAAGTTTTTCAATAATTACGNTATATACATACATCAGAAAGAGAAAAAGGCAGCAGTGCTGAGTCTTTTTAAGGGCCTCCTTCATCCCGTATTCCTTTCGCCGTGATATATGAGAAGGTCGGGTCTGGACGTGGTCGGTTTAAATTAACCAGCTGACCACTTTTTCTGCTTTAGATGAGTTATGTTTCATAAGAAAGAACGGTTTTATGTGTCCATAAGCACAAAACACGCACACCGCCCAAATCCACACTCATTACTCCATTACAGTCTCTTTCGACTCCAGGGAAAGATATATTAGTTGACAGAAAGACTAACAAACTGATAAATAATAATGATAACTATAAATAAACATATAAACAGGTCGACATGCTTAGATGAATTACAAAAAGACTGATTACAAAAAAAAAAACGTAAATATAAATATGCAATGCATACACGTGATTAATTGGAGAAAAAGAGAAAAAGACGCAATAATATAAAGATAGAACAATAGAAAAATACTTAGATCTTTTTACTTGTTTTTAAGTTGGTAATAATTCCAGTACTTTCTATTGGGTTGTCCGGAAAATAATGCAGGATTTTAAGTTTTCATTAAAAAAAATCTATATAAAATATTCTGTTTACGTTTACAGGNAAATTATTTTGATTAAAGAACATTGCTTTAAAGTAACTAGTTTCTTTTTTTTTGTTTAATACCAAAATCCTGCATTATTTTCCGGACAACCCAATACTTAGATATGAAGTTAATTGAATTTAAGATTTGCATTTGCTTTTCTATATATTTCATCATTTCATTTTTTCACAATTTCTGTAATACCTTCGGGCATTGTATTAAAGGAGGATGTAGAAAAAAATTGTTTACTGTTTTAAGCAACACACTGCTACTTTCAACTTCATTCTAAAAGTGAAGGGGCTAGAGAGTGATATCACGCCCGCAGTACCTTATTGGGGGAAGCATGAGCTATTATGCTTATGAGTACCATGCTTCCCGTCCTGATTGTATAGTAACTATTATTTTTTTCACAAGGAAATAAATATATTTTTACTGTATACATCCTAGACATCATAGACTAGAGCGGTGAATTATTCTGATGTGGACTGACGGCAATGTCCGAGGCCGGAGAGGTTCCGCTCTAGAGAGAGTTTGAAATGTACAGAATTCGTGAAGGCAAAACTTGTCCGTTAACGGAGGTGTCAGTGTATAAAAATTCGAACTCTTATTCTTTCGGGATGCAATTTCTTTTCTTCTATTTTTCCTTTTTCAACAGAAGGAAAACTACAAAACGCATCTGGACTATTTATTGTCTGGCTAAGGTGAGTAAGAATATGAAAGGTACGCGAAAATCTGTAATCTGTAATGGAGACTTAAATTACCAATAATATATAAAGAGGTAGATAGGAAGATAGAAAATTGGTTAAACATACCGACTGGTAATTAAACAGCGAAATAGCTTAAGAATGTTTTTAGGTTGTTTATTTACAGATAGACCGTAATGTTAAAAATATATATGTAAAAATAACTTTAAAAAATAATAGTAAAAAAGTAGCAAGATAATGTATAGGCCGAAAGACAGGATAAGAAAAATATATAGCAGAATTAGTAAAATTGTAAAATTACAGAAGGGTAAAATATATTATAGGTAATATAAATAAATAAAAACTTCATCTTTTAAAACGTGAATGTAAATATTGGATTTAAAAAATAGATTTGTACGAACGATTTTTCAGTTGAACATGATAGTGTATCAGAGTAGGCGAGGTGTGACTTGTCCAATAAATAGTGAGGGGATATGTTTACCAGGATCATAGGATTTCCTCAACGATGCAAATACGTTCCGTGCTAGATCTGCTATTAGCTCGTAAATTCCCCATGGATTTGTAGTTGGTTTTGCCACATGTCGACACCTTTTTAACCTTGCTTAAACTTATTTTCCTTAATGCAATCAGCATATCTTGTAACAAAAAACACCTTTTGTACCTCTTATGAGGGAGGAAAAGATGTTTTAGGTTATCTTTTTTTTAAATTATTTGTATGCATGTTTTGACCTTTTTCTCAATTTATTTTTCTGGATCTGGGAATGAAATTGTTTTGTTTTTGTTGTTTCTATTGCATTTCACATATATGTTTATATTCTCCCTCTATCTCTCTCCCATTCTTTGCCTTTCTTCTCTCTCTCTCCCTCCCTCGCGCTCTCTCTCTCTATCATTATTAGTTCCAGTTTTATGGGTTTGTGGATTCCAATCAATTTCATCTTTTTGGGCTCTCCACGTCATTAATTACCACCCCGGAATGGATTTTCTGTCGGCAAAATGAGAGCTGGTTTATAAAAGAAGAGCCGGCAGACAATCACGGGCTCTGATTGGTATTTACGCCCACGAAGAATGAAGCATTACAGAGACAATAAATCTGTCCGATGGATAACGAGGGTCTTAATGCCCTCCTTTCCTGCTTTATTTATATAGAGCTTCGGTGTGCGTTTCAAGTCCAGGTCCATTTTCTCCGATATCCGGGGGATCACACGCTCCGGAAACGTACTTCCGGCTTTTTAGGAGAATAAAAGAAAACCTAAAAGTGCTGTAATTTTTTATCGATGAAATATCGCCGATAACTTTTATCGAGAAAATTCATGACCGTTTGCATGACAATGCAAACAAAACTTCATTCAACCTTAGTATTTTCATTAGTCATTATAGTATAAATCAATACTTTATTGTAGCCTTTAGCGTTTTGACTTGAAAATTTAAATAATCGCGAACGAAACAACAGTGTTACCACATTATCGTCAATGTGAAGGATAAAACACTAGTTGAAATGATTCACAAATCATTTATATGATCAGGATCTATACTAATATCGCAAAGTTTATTTTTTAATAGATTATCATTTTGACATTTTTTATTTACGGATCTGAATGAAATTTGTTTTAGAAGCAAAACCATCACTTCATTTAAAGCACTAATCGTATAATTAAAAAAACATAAATTATCCTACACAAAATAGCTTATGTACAATCATATCTGTTTTTTTTCCGTTCAAGATTAATTTTCAAATTGATGTTCACAAAAAAGATATTTTTATTGATTTGTTTGTTTATGAAATAGAAAAAATAATTGTAAGTTAATAATCGTTTCAAAGATCGTATCTATTCTAACAAGTTATACTTTTAATCTAAGGTCTTGGTTGAGATGATAGATAGATAATAGATAGATAAAGATGTTTATATACAATAAAAATTATTTTACAAAAAATATTCAATACATAAAACATCCTAGGCAATAGCCCACAGGCGGTCTGTCGAGTTGCCAAAAGAAAAAACATAGAATAATACGAATATTAACACTAACAATACTAATACAAACAGTCATAATTTACACAAAACTTTATTAATAATTGAAATTATCGATTAGGAACGCTCTGTATTTTAGGGAGTACAAAACATAATTGTAGAGACTGTGCCAGTTCTGCCCATTCAAAAATGAAATTCTAAAAACAATTTGCCAAACCACCTAAGTCTGAATTCCTTCAATATAGAGCACACCGCCAAAAAATGGAAGCCATCCTCATACACAAAGCACAACGGTACGCTTCCTCATTTCTGTGGACCGAGTAATTAAGAGACAGCAACTGACCTCTTGCTTTCATTATCACACTTATCATATTCAAATTATAATTTTTATTTAAATAATGGTGATTTTCTCCTAATTCCAGATTCAGTTCTTTGTATAAACCATGGAAGACAGACTGTTGTCCTCTTAATTTTAGTTTATTTTTAAAATCAGTTCTTAAAACATCTACCAAGCTTTCCACACTATTTTTATTTATATCGGAGTAACTCAAGGGAGTTAAACCGTGTTGTAGACACAAATTGTCAAATTCTTTTGCCCAAAATATTTTCTTGTCTAGTATTTTCAAGGCCAAAATTCGAGGAAGTCTAGCAGAAGCCAATGATAAAACTTTTTGGATGTACGTCAGATGCAGGCTTAATGTGTTGAAAAACAATGGGTCAATCCCTGTCTCTAAATATAAGACATAATCAGGTGTATCCTTTGTTAGGAAAAACAACCTTTTGCCCAAATATTTGTTCAATTTCTCCACACTGTCATACCATTTATAGCCCCAAACCTGAGCACCGTATAACATTACCGCCTTGGAAACAGAGTTAAATACATTATATTTTGCTGAAATGGGAACATCACTATTCGACAAGAGAGATTTCCAAGTAGAATTAATACCAAATTTGGCTACATTTAATTTTTCTTTAAGATGTCTTCCCATAACAAGCTGCGGTGTGAGATATATACCCAGATATTTATAATGGTTCACAATCTCAATATTTTGTCCAGCCTAGTTCCAAACCTATTTTCTCCCAAGCCTACCCCCTCTGCAGAAGACCATTATTTTTGACTTGTTTAAGTTAACAAACAAATTCCATAACTGACAATACTCGTAAAGCTTATTTATCATTTTCTGCAGTGTACTGGGCTCCGTTGCTAATAATACAATGTCGTCTGCATAGAGCAAACAACGAACATTCAACCCATCAATATGCAATCCACCGCCTACAAAATCACATAGATCATTGATATATAACGAAAATAAAAGTGGAGATAGCAAACAACCTTGCTTTAGCCCTATGTTTGTCTTAAAGGTATTTGAAACTCCCTCCTTCATCCACACAGCAGATTCAGTTTCCTCGTACAGACTCTTTAAAACATTTATAAATTTATTCGATAACCCTATCATATGCAGTTTATAAAATAAAAAATTTCTATCTGGCGAATCAAATGCAGCCCGAAAATCTAAAAAAAACAGTACACTTTTTTCCGTTTTTCGCACAAAAAACTTTTTTCATCTCGGTTGAGATGAAAAAGTAAGTGTTACAAGTCGAAGGTCATAGGTTTGAATCCTGCTCGTGGCACTTGCTTTTTCATCTCAACCAAGACATTAGATTAAAAGTATAATTAATTGAACTAATTAAGAGATCAATTATGACTACTAAATGCATATATGTTCTAGATTTAATCTCCTGAAGGTAAAAAGCTCATACACCATTAAAGAAATCAATCATGGAACGTTCCCATTCCTATTAAGGCAGAAAAATTACTAACCGTTGCCATTGATTTCCTGAAATCCAAGCCGAAGCTAATTAAATGTGTATTATCTCCGTCGAAATAAATTACAAGAAAGTGGTAGCAGTCTAAACTGCGAATTAATTTAAAGTTGAGTGGAACGAGCTTTTGTGACGAGGCGGTAATCAAAAGCTCATTTTTCCCATCCTCTTCCTTTCCTTGCGGCCCTCGTGAAACGTTTCCAGGACGTGTTCCGACTATCAAAACAGTTGTTGTCTGTAAATTTATTGCCTCTCGGCGAGATTTTGCGAATGTGATTGTCGCTCAACCTCGCACAGCGGGATGTTTCCCGGCCCCTTCTGATTTAAATACCAAGCCTTCCGAGCCGACACACACTTTTCGGACAAACTACAGACGATGGATGTCAAAAGTTAAACCAAAGAAAACATTTGATCATGAAAAATTTCTAAATATTATTTTAATTAAGAGAATAGATCTGTTGTAAAAACAAAACTCCATATATAACTATCTTCTACCATTGTGACAAGTGAAACATTGTACTTGTGTTCACAGAAATTTATTTCCTTAAAAAGTAAAAGTTTTATATTAATAGTATGTTTACTTCACAATTTACTTTCTATCTCTCTCCCTTTCTCTCTTTCTGTTTTTACTCTATTTTTCTCTCCCTTACCCACTCTCATTATCTATCCATCAGTAATCTATCTCTGATCAAACCGTTATTTTTATTGTTCCACTGTCTAGTCGCCACTCGTCCTCGCTCACTCTCTTTTCTCTCTTTCTGTCCCATCTTACACCCTTTCTTTATCAATCTATTTCTGTATCCTAGTTCATTTTTGTCATTTCATATACACTCTTTTTTTTTCTTTTTTCTGGGGACTGGAGGAGTTCCCTCCCCTCCTGAGCACTGCAGCTGAGCTGTTCAACAGCTTATTGTACTTTATCCCTGGCTCCATATTTTGGGGGAGGGCTTACAACACAAATGTGAACTTGAGCCCCCGTTGTACCGGTGTTCTTCCATCGAAGAAACTCATTTTTGAAGGGGGTTGGGTCCAAACTCAGGGTAGCTGAGATCCGATCCCGCCCCTTCCATTGATGAGTGCCGTGTCAATTTCTTTCAATTGCGGCCACCGGTCCCCTTAAGCGTCACAAAAAGTCCCGAGGCGACGGTGGGGATCGAACCCCGACCGCGGGATCTACTAGCCAAGAGTCTGACGCCTTAACCTCTCGGCTACCGCCCCCCCCCCCCATTTCTTCCTTACTCGCTACTGCGCTCTCTCTGGCGCTCTCATTCTCTATCTATCTCTCTTTCTTCCTCTTCCTCACCTCTTCTCATTCTCTCTCTCTCTCTCTCACTCTCTCTCTCTATCGCTATCTCTATCTCTATCTCTCGTAAGGTGGCAGAGAGATCCATGAGACATAATAATTTTGCCCGGTGAAATAAAACATAATCAATCAATCTCGTTCTCTCTTGTCCTCACCTCTTCTCTCTCACTCTCTCTCTCTCTCTCTCTCTTTCTATCTCTTTTTTCTTCTCTTTCTTCTCTTTCTCTTCCTCCCTCTACTTTCTGTATCTATCAATCTTTCACTATATTGATATAACGATCAAACCTTTTTGAATTGTTTCTTTGTCTTTCTCACTCACTTCTTTATCTCGCTCATTCTGTTTATCTTACTTCACTCTCTGTCACACACACACACACTCTCTCTCTCTCACTCTCTCGTTTCCTCCTTCTCTCCAATCTTCCACTCTTTCTTTATCTACCTGTCAAACCATCTCTCTATTGATATAACTATCAAAACATTTTTCAATTTTTCCTTTGGCTTTGTCTGCAGTCTTTCTCTTTCTTTTAGTGCACTCTCGCTATTTCTCATACAGTTTATCTCTTTCGTAATTTCTTCCGCTCTCCCACCCTTTCTTAATTTTTTTAATAAGCTAATTAATTCGCTTCATATTTTGGATTATTGGGGGATATTTGACAAGTAAATATTGGCAGTTATCCGTTCGGTTTAAACTTAAATTTAAAATTGTAAAGGATTCCGAATCAGCCAAGTACAACCGACATACAGTTTCCAAGATTTTAATAGTAAAACGAAAATGAGTATAAGTACGACGCCTACACAAACGTCTCTGAGCGTCCAATATTACCCGTTAAATTTTAAAAGAATAGAATGAATGCATGAAGATAAAATTTTTAGTTCACTCACGTACACCTCTGAAGACGCAAAGTAATTTAAAGTAATCCGGACAGACAAGAGTGGGTCCATAATGTAATAAGATAGCCGTGCATGCAATGTCGCAGACTGTTTTTTCAACAGTGGTCAATTGGAAAAATTACACAATCCTATATTTTATCCATACGCCACCGCGTGTATTGTCCATACGAGTAAATCTGGAACATGAATTATTTACATTTCAACCAACAACGGAAGAAGTAAAAATTATTCACAACGATGGTTTATATTCTCTCTTTAATGTGTAGAGATTAGTGACCGTTAATCGATAGTTATTCAGATATCGTGAGATGCGGTCGGGTGAGATGTAGGTTTCAGAAAAACATTTTCTTTATCGTGCCAACGTTTCGATCTTTTATTGAGATCATCTTCAGCGCCTGGGATTTACAAACAATGTTTACATTTAACAATTACATTTAGAATGTGGAAAAGTGAATTTATACAATGCAAAATATATTTTATATTCAAACAAAGTATTTCTACTCACTAGTGTTTGTCTTCTGTGTAATTGTGCCATCCTTGAAGATGATCTCAATAAAAAATCGAAACGTTGGCACGATAAAGAAAATGTTTTTCTGAAACCTACATCACACCCGACCGCATCTCACGATATCTGAATAACTCTCTCTTTAATATTTATCGTCTTTTCAGTTTCATTGTTTTGAGATATGAGTACCTAAATAAGTTTCATTTCTTTTGACATGATTTATACAAAATTGTTTTAACAATTTCTTGTAAAATTGACGTTGTGTTTATTATGTTGCAGAAATAGGTGCGATGCCGTATTATCTTCTCTGGAATAAACAGCACTACGTGTAAAGGGCCCTGGTAGAAATGCGTCCTGCCGACACGGTTTATCACTCAGAGTGATGATGATGAGTAATCATACCGACTAAACATCCATGTGGTGCAAAACTTTCGCCGTCAGCTACGCATAAAAGGCCAGTTATGCGGAGTTTGGATACTAAAGGGACCCTCCTTGTGGCCCCGCTTTTACACAACAGCTCATGCACCAAGGCGCACAATCATGTGACCGCGGGCAGCGTCGTCCAAGCGGCATTCATCCTACTGCTCTCCGCTGGCATCTTCCTGGCCAATCTCCTCGTCATCCTGGTCGTCAACAGCCGCAGATATTCCAAATACATTCATCAACAGGTATTGATCCGATTGTACATAATTATGATGCCAAACTAAGACGCAATTATACTAATTGGTTTGGTATAATGGCAAGTGAATTGGAAAATGCAAAATTACAATGTGAAATTTAAATGTTTTTATCAACATAAAATCTTTAATAATTTTTTTTATAGTTTAAATTTTATTTGACGAAAATAGTCCATATATCATAAACTCGACGATAATGCTTCAGCTGATGGTTACTGATCGTACTTTCTTTAATTTCACATCTAGTCAGAAAACATCAATAAAACATTTTCTGAAATGATACTCTAATTCTGCCGTATACAATTAATTGTACAAAAAAGAAATTACACAACTAAATGGAATATTTTCATACTCCTCCAACAGCGCCATTCTTAATTGTCAATTCTCTGGCATCACTGGGCGACTTTTTACCTTTAGAAAACTCGTCCCAAAAGTGTTCTATAGGGTTTAAGTCGGGTCTACATACTGGCCACTTTCGATTAGATAATCCATAAGAGAAGAGTTTAAGGCAAGAACCATGATGTCCCAACATTACACACTATACAGGGAACTAAATCCGAATGTAAAGTGTGGAAGTTTGACTAGAAAAAACAAGCAAAATTTAGATCCTCGAACCATCAGATGGTTGGCGAAGTTAAAGGGCGAGTAGCTTAACCTGAACTACAAACCGTACCAAGCTTATGAAAGAGAAGAATGCCGACGTTGTAACTTGAAAGAAAGGGAGGACATTTTCCACTTTATAGCAGTTTGCCCTATTCTTTCTGAATATAGAAGATATTCGGGTGCAGTGTCTATACAAGAAAAAATTTAAAGTTGGATCCAATTGGGCTGCATTGATGGAATACACCAGGGCAGCCTGGATCTATAGGAAGGATTATATTGAATGATCACATTGTTTTATTCTATCTATTATTCGACATTATTATTATTATTATTATTCAATTAATTAAGGTTTTTAGTTCAGATAAAAAAGTCAGTATCACAAGCGGGATTCGAACCTACGACCTTCGGCTAAATTCGGCCGCTGCTCTACCACTTGAGCTATCCTGACTACGATCCACTCGGACACCAACTCCCGATCTCAACCTACAACCTTTCGAATTTTTGCCATTCTTTTTGTCATTTTTCAATTTCATTTTCCTTTTTCATTTCAACCAAAACCTTACATTTGAAAAATGGCAAAAAAGAGGGAAGATTCAAAAGGTGGGTTTGAGATGGGAAGTTAGTGTCCGAGTGGATCGCAATCACGATAGCTCAAGCGGTAGAGCAGCGGCGTATTTAGCCGAAGGTCGTTCAAATCTCACACGTGACACTGACTTTTTATCTCAACTAAAAACCTTAATTAATTGAATGATATTAATTGGTCAAGCGGACCACGAAGACTAGTGACGTTATTATTATTTTTTATTTCTTTTTTATTCTTATGTGTATACTTATTTTCTTTCTTACTGTTATTCTTGTTTATCCTTATTTCTTCTACTTAATCTATTTTTATTGGGTTTATGGCATTTAACTAATTCATTACATTAGTTTCTATTTAGTCATTTGTTTTATTTCAGGAAAATTTGTACTTTTGTTAACCATTTACAATAATTTATAGTTACAGAGGTCTATATAAGTTTGCAGTGTACACAATTATTTATTTATTTTATTTATATACTTTATTTTATTCTGTTATTATTATTATTATCATCGTTGTTACTATTACTGCTATGTTTTCACCACCTTCCGGCAGTCGGAGTGGACTCCTTGACGGAGTCCATGCCGTATTGTTTATTTTTTATTAAGTACATTTATGTTCATTTTATTATAATATTGCTTTTAAATATAATACACTTTATTATTATTATTGGCCACTCGAAACAGTGAAGTCCTCAACGAGCTATGTAGAGCCTTGTATAAAAGTAAAACCGTCGCCAATTAATAGCTTATCGTATTATTTTAGGTGAATGTCCAAATCCGATCAGTTTTATGAACTAAACTGCTTAGTGTTTTATGCACTTCTACTAATGTAAAATTAAATGGCCTCCATAGTTTCTCTGGAGTGAAAATGTTGAGGGGCATATCGCACTCGAGTTCTCCAAACCCCTCTCGGCCGTCAGAAGACCTCAAACAAAACTTTGACCCATCCCAAAACATGATTTTAGTCCAATCTTGCCCAGACTAATAGATGTCTTCAAGTCGGAAGACGTGCAGTATTTTGTTCTTGTTTGGAAAAAATAAACGTCTTTTAAGGTGTTTTGCGTATTCAATTCAGTTACTACCCCCACATTTATGTTACATACCATACAAAAGTAATAAAAATAAA
The DNA here is from genome assembly GCF_000648675.2 of Cimex lectularius. Classification (NCBI taxonomy): domain Eukaryota; kingdom Metazoa; phylum Arthropoda; class Insecta; order Hemiptera; family Cimicidae; genus Cimex; species Cimex lectularius. The sequence continues at coordinate 717,183 of NW_019392833.1, read as the reverse complement.
AATGATTAAAGTTATGTATTTTTTGTATGATTGAGTTTAGTTTACTCCGTGATTAATCATGCCGATGTCCTTTCTTCGACGTAACAGTTTTTGAACCCTTCTGTTTCATTACAGTCCTGTCGGATATAATGCCCAATACAGGAAATTAAATCATTATTCGCAAACAATAGATAAAGATAAATGAATGAAAGATCCCTGTTGGATTTATTTATTTTTAGAACTTTGTGTTGGATCGAACAGGAGAAACGAAAAATAAATCACTGTTAATGTTTTAAAATGTTTAGTCAAGTGAAATGGGTCTTAACTACGTATGTTGTAATCTTTATTATTTAATAAAACAATAAATAAGACGGTTTATTTAATTTTAAATTTATTCCTAAATTCTTTATTGTAAGTATAATTGACCCAGTGAATAATTACATCGAAAAGACCGGTGACTAAAAATATAAAAGAGTTATAAATTGGGGACTTAGAGTCTGTTATTGATAATTGTGAAGTTAAAAAAAAGCATGCTCTATAAACTAGTTTATGGTTCAACTTAAAAATGAACGTAATTAAAAGTTCTATAGCTTTTGAAAATCGTAAATTGATTCTACATCTTATTTTATTTTTCTCTTTTTTTACAGCCTCGTTACCTCCTTACGTCGTTAGCGAGTAACGACCTGGCCATCGGCGTGCTCGTAACTCCTTTCGGATTCCTCCCGGCGCTGTTCCGCTGCTGGCCCTACAGCGAGACCCTCTGCCAAATCCAGGTAATTTCCGGTTTTACGATTGTGATTTCCCCCAGGGGAAAATATATTCCAGGAGTGGGATCAGATGACATCGTCATTAACATAAACTCAGATTGATAAGCCTCACGGACCGGCATGTGGAGGGAATTCGTGGTGGATGAACGTTTTAGCTCAATCTTGTTCTCTAGTGCACATAGAGTTCTGCTTATAGACTTTACAACTGTGAATCAAGTCAATATAAAGAGAGATTTTACCTCAACTAAAAACCTTAATTAATTGTAATATATTAATTGGTCAAGCGGACCACGAAATTAGTGAATGTAAAGAGAGCTCATAATGCAGTTTCAAATAAATTATGTTAATTTTTTTTCCTTTAACCTTCATATTCCTTCGTGCCATTTATTTTGTCACCGCTAGTGTTCCACATGGTATACTGTCACTACTCCTCTATTCACTTAAGGCATTCAATACCCTCTTTTCCACCAGTCAGTTGAAGAAGTAATACAAGCTTTATTTTTTGGAACAACGTCAAGAATTCTACTCAGCAACTGGTCATGAAATTCGAAGTACTTTCTACTACCTTACTTTTTCGTAAAGATAGTACTTCTCAGCTAAAACTTCGGTGGGTAGAACTATCTTTTCCAAAAAGTGAATTGCCATAGTTGTCCTATCTCAAATTGTTTCTATCCTTCTACCACTTTCTCGAATCCCACTTATCCGATCGTGTTGTTTATGTAGTTTCTTTTATTCTTCGTACACATGTATTAGCAACATAGGTGTTCTTCAAGGCACCACTACCTTCATAACCTCATAGTCTGCTGATCTTCCCCTGCTCCGCAATACGTCTACATAATGGCATCTTGTCTCATTGTGTGGTATGGTGTAAACGCACCTCGTTTGACTCTTTTTGATGATCCCTCACAATTAACCATCGGCCACTGCTCTCCACCCTACCCTGAGCACAATGGCCGCGCGATGGCTAATAGTGGCTAGTTATGAGCCATTGTTTTAGAGGGGCCATGACATGATATCCTCTACTCGACGATTGCACGGATATCCCTCTTCCAGCATTGATCTTGCTCTCATCAACAGTACATTCATAAATAAAAGCAAATAATATTTCACCTTGAACCGAAAAATCTTACCTCCAATAATATTTCATCCATGTTTTTATTTCGTACGCACCAAGACAGAGGATTAAACAGGTACTAAAACACGCAATTTATGCACACAGTAGTACTAAACTAACGTTATGGAACAAGTGCTAGTTAGTAAATCATTAAATATTAACAGCAAAGGGAAGGGATTGTAATAATTAAGTAAACAAGTTCTCTTGTGTACGCAACAGCCACATCAAATCAAGGGATTAAGGCGGACCTTTTCCTTCTCGTCAATTTTTTCCACTAATTTTGTATTTTTCCTAAAAACGGGACTTTATTTTATTTTTAAAAGTAATTACTTTTTATTGCATTATCAATATGAATAAAGGAAAAAGAAAGCATGAATTTCCTATACAAACCATATTATTCCGCTAATGATCATTGTATCATAGAAAAAAGCTCATGGTTTTCAAGCTTATTACATGCAGAAGTTTCTTCTGAGATAGCCCTTAGTTGACATTGCAGACTAAAACTCTAGCTGAAATGACAAAAAGTGAATTGTTTCATGATAACACAAAATGAAATGCTTAAAGGAATGGTTTTAAAATTTTTTTTATCACTACCTAATGGGACATTTATCCCTCTTTCTAATGGTGTTACCAGATTTGCTTACCTTAAAGAGCAAAGACGTTATGACGGTTTTAACCTAAAAATTTAGCATTTTGGTCAATGGAAATTAATTTATAAATATCTCCGAAACTTTTGAGAATTTTTAAAAATGTAAAGAATATTTTTTGTTGCAAATAAGCTGTAGAATCATCTCCTTGAGTTGCGCGCATAGATTGTGAATCACCCTGTATATATAATTATAAACTTAAAAAAATAAGAGAAAAATAAATTTCAAATTATATAATATACTGATCGAATCTCTTACGTTCCCGTTGCTCCTGGGGATATAGAAAGTAAGTTTCTTCGAGCTGCGATGGTGGTGTAATGGTGAGCATAGTTGCCTTCCAAGCAGTTGATCCGGGTTCGATTCCCGGCCATCGCACTAAATTTTTTCAAAATTTTATTTTAATTATCACGTACAGTAATACAAATAAATAATACTACTATTCTAAAGTGATATCAAATTCAATATTCTTCAATACTTGAGCAATTAAGGTATAAATTACTTTAATATAACTCCTTTAGTTAAACATGTTTTACGTGTTACTGTGTTTCCTGCAACTGTTATATATTAACTAATGTTTATTCTTGAGTTTATAATTACGAACTTTCTCAAAAGTCAATATTGTTTAATTAATAGCTTACCGTACTGACGTAGAAATATTCTTCCACTGTTCTTCAATCATTATTCTTATTGTCCAATAAGAAAAATCTTTTAATTATTTATCTTTTCATTTTTCCTTACTCTCACTCACGACTCATTTCATTTTTAACTTCTTCTCTTTCTCTTTTGGTTATTAATACTATCTTAATCTATTTCACACTCTCTCTCCCCTGTCTTTTTCATTACCTTTTTATTTTTTTGTTTCGTTTTAGTGAATCTGAATCAAAGATTTTGCCGTCATAAAATGAAATAAACTCGAATGAACGTAAAAATGAAAATGTAGGTCATCATTGGTAAAAATTTACACTTTCGCTCTCTCCCTCCCTCTCTCTCTCTCTCTCTCTCTCTCTCTCTCTCTCTCTCTCACCCCCCATCTCACCCTTTCTCTCTTTTTCTTATTATTATTAATATTATTTTTCTTCTTTTCTAAAAAACGGAAAGGATAAGATTTAGTTTGGACAAATAACTTATAATATGAATATATTTGTACACTTAAAAATTAATATAAATAAGTACATTGATGTTGTGGGAATCAATTTTTATAATTACAGTATTACTCTTATTATTATTATTATTATTGCATTATTGCTATATTCTTCTATTATGCCATAACATAAACATGAACAAATGTTGTTAGGGGAACTTGTTCCCAGGACATAAGGTTTTTTTTCCTTCTTAATGTATAACAGTTTTTCTTCGTCTTTCTGCCTATCGACATCTGTTCATCTATTTCCCACTCTCTCGTGTAGACTTGGAAGAGTGGTAAAATTAGACGAGATTCTGTGACTATAAATTCGTTCGTACGTTCTCTTTCTCTTTCTTTTTTTCTATCTGTGTATTTCTATCTATTGATTAATTTTCCTATTTTATCTGCCACTAATATTTGGCCAACTTTTCTATCTATTGCTTATATGGTTCTTTATGTTAAACCCAAAAAAATTTACATAATTGTATTGTTTTACAAAATCGGCATTTCAACTCTGGTCGCTAGAATTCCTCATTCCTTTAAATTTCTGATGATGTTCCAAATAATCTAGACTGTTGTAAATTCCATTTTCTTCCAAATGGGTAACAAAGTGTTGCCATGTTACGAGGACACCTCCGCTATCTCAGATGATACACCGCGGATTACGTACGAACAAAGCTTTAAATTTCCCTTTCTAATCTTATTTTCCTTTTCTTGGAAAGAATCCTTTTTCTCGACGTGTGCTATTACACACAAAAAATACCAGTAGGATAAAACAAGACATCCATGCATAATTCAACGTGTAATTGGATAGATTTCGGCGAAAGTTCTTTCCTGCGCTTTAAAAAAAGAAAGCTTATCCAATTTTAACCAAATCATAAATCTATTGTATTAATTAGATTTGTAACCTTGATCGTGATGATATGCTATATCATATTACAAAAATAATGACCAGTTCACGTTGGTCTCACTCCATAATTAAAAAAAAGAAAAGATTATTAAATGATTTATTACTAATAAGAAAACAAGATTTGTTTATTTTTTAACATAGGGTCAATCACTCTCACATCAATTTATTGATTTAAATAATTCTTATGAAGGAAATAATAATATAAATGTAGAAGGTTATCTCGTACGAAATTATCTTTTAAGTTTTTAGTTGAGATAAAAAAGTCGGTGTCACGAGAAGGATTCGAACTCACGACCTTCGACTAGATACGCCGCTACTCTACCACTTGAGCTATCGTGACTTCGATCCACTCGGACACTAACTTCGTGGTTCGTAATTACTTAATTACAACAGTCAACTAAAAACCTTAATTAATTGAAAGATAGTCATTGGCCAAGCGGACCACGAAAATTAGTGAATTTACTAAGTTAAAATGAAGTATACTTCACTAAAAGCTCTCCGTGGCCATTTCATTTGTCGCCGAGAATCAAATAGATTAAACGACATTTGAAATATTGCAAAAAGGAGAGAAAATTCAAAAAAGGTGGGGTTGAGATGGGAAGATGGTGTCCGAGTGGATCGAAGTCACGATAGCTCAAGTGGTAGAGTAGCGGCTTATCTAGCCGAAGGCCGTGGGTTCGAATCCCGCTCGTCACACTCGCTTTTTAATCTCAACTAAAAACCTTAATTAATTGAAATATATTAATTAGTCAAGCGGACCACGAAAATTAGTGGAGTTACCGTTAGAATAAAATTGTTTTACATGTAATACATGAATTTGAATTTATAAAATAATTTATAGATTCATAATATATTAATTATTTAATAATTTTATTTTCACGATTAATATTAGCAATTACGTCTTTAGGTTTAAAGAGTAGGTTCTACGATCTGCTAAAATGCGTTTTAAATTTTTAAGCAAATAACAACGTCCAATGTTGTCAAAAAGCACATTTAATTTTTTATTTGTTTATTATATTTTGAAGTTAGTTGCTTAAACTAGAAGTAGCCTCTATCGTTAGTTCTAGCGGACACCAGTTGGTCCAATACACCACTGGGATTAGTAGACTGATTTATACCAATATCCGGTTAAACCTTTGATTTATTTGATATTCAAAGGATTTGATTTTATTGGACGGGGTATTACAAATATAGGTGGATTATCTACTTGGTACTAAAGGCATATACATAATATTGTTGTAAGGTAAATGATTATCTAACAGTTCTTTTGACTATTATTATTTGTCTATTACCGCTGACTTGCCTTTCGTAACCTTTTTAATAATTTTAAATGAATACTTTATGTTTAGCACTTAAACACTATCCATTTTATTAAAGTTAAAATAATAAAACTTTAATTTATTGGGTTAGATCTGATAAATTAAAGATAATGTTTTAAAATAATAATTTATTGAAATATTTGCTGTTCGATACATGCCGCTTTTATTCGTAAATATTTTGCCCGGTGTCATCATAAATGGAGTGTATACTACGTGTTCTCGTTTCATCATCTTTATGTTCTGCCATCAGTTACGAACGGCTGAAAGTTTATCAGTAATGATCATCAAAGTCGTATTCGGGCCACACATGTAAAAAGGTGTATGTGAAAAGCAACAAAAAATCGTGAGTTCATTTGGCAAACGCCGGTAGCTACAACAGAGATATTGGGTTGTCCGGAAAATAATGCAGGATTTTGGTATTAAACAAAAAAAAAGAAACTAGTTACTTTAAAGCAATGTTCTTTAATCAAAATAATTTCCCATACTCTCAATACATTTCTCCCAACGTGTTGGTAACTTATTAATTCCGTCTGAGTAGAATTCAGAATTTTTAGAATTGATAAAGTCAATAAATGCATTTTCCAGTTCCGTTTGATTTTTGAATATTATGTGTTGTAAGTAGTGGTCCAGGTGTCTAAAAAAATGGTAGTCAGTAGGCGAGAGGTCCGGAGAGTAGGGTGGGTGAGGCAAAGTTTCATAGCCAAGCTCCAATAATTTTTGTGACGTTACACGTGACACATGTGGTCGAGCGTTGTCATGCAACAAAATGGGCCCTTTCCGATTGACCAAAGAGGGCTTCATTACTGCCAATTTCTGATGCATGGTATTAATTTGGTTACAATATGATTCAGCATTGATGGTTTCGCCAGGATTTAAGAAGCTGTAGTGTATTAAACCAAATGAAGCCCACCATACCGTAACCATTACCTTTTTTTGATGAGTTGGGGGCTTTGGAAAATGTATTGGAGCTTCTCCTTTGTCGAGCCACTGTCCAGAACGTCTAGTGTTATCGTAGAGAATCCACTTTTCGTCACATGTAACAATTCTGGCCAGAAATGGGTCATTTTTGTTTCGACAAAGAAGTGATGCACAAACATCAAAGCGCTGATTTTTTTGGCGATCGTTTAATGAGTGTGGAACCCAATTTTCGAGTTTTTTCACTTTTCCAATCGCCTTGAGGTGGTCAGCGACGGTCGTTTTACTGACTTTGAGTTGCTCTGCAAGTTCTCGAACAGTTGTTTTGGGGTTTTCTTCCACCACTGATCGCAGAACATCATCATTAAGAGAGGAAGGCCTTTCACGACCTTCTTCATCTTCAAGGCTGAAATCTCCCTCCCGAAATTTTTTAAACCACCTTTGCACAGTGCACTCATTAACACAACCCTCGCCCCAGACTTGGTTAATGTTTCTAGCCGTTTGGGCTCCGCTTCGGCCGAGTTTAAACTCGTAAAAGAAAATCGTACGAAATTCTCGCTTTGACATTATAAGGATGACTGAATTATTTCCAAGTAGCGGAATGCTACAGAGGTAAACAAACAATATCATTTGGAAGAGGATTAATAAGTGTTGACATTCATACAAATGAGTAATCCTGTAAACGTAAACAGAATATTTTATATAGATTTTTTTTAATGAAAACTTAAAATCCTGCATTATTTTCCGGACAACCCGATATATCAAAATTCAATAAGACCTCCATGATATCCAATTGCAACAGAAGCTTCTTTCACATACCTCTTCTTTTTTCCACATTATTATAATTTTATTTTTTTAAATAAATACACGAGCAAAAACAATAATACGGAATTCGTGGTATTCGTAACCGAGTTCTGCTTATTTATTAATGGATCCTTCACATTTCACCAATTTGCGTGGGACTACTTTTTATGGGTTTTATCTCGTTTTCCGTATGAAAAAGAAAACATAAACAAAATTTATTCTTGAATTAATGAGATCCATGTTTTACTTCGTTAACATAGCCACGATGTTAGGCATAAAAATTGCTTCCGTTGGAAAGAACGTGACCAACAGTATAGTCAATATTACAATAATTGATACGCAATTGTAACCGATAACCATTTTTAAAAGAAACCCATACATTTATTGTCACATATAAAATTACACAAAGGGAAAAAAGATAAATAAGTAGTGAAAGAGAAAATTCAGTCTTTACAGGAAAAAATAATCGTATGTTCAATGAGAAGGAAGGAGAGACAGTGAATGAAAGGCGAAGTATACCTCTACTTTCAAATATCGCAATAATTATAGCGTCTTTTTCAGTCAATTAAAAAATGTTAAAACGACGTTTTTTCCAACTATAACTTACATTTTTATTTTTACTTTCAATCTAGCTCATTCAATTTTATGCAAACTGACAAAACCATCGCTTCAAAACAACTAAAAGGAAAGTTAAAAAAGACGGAGGTAAAGATATATATATATATAAGTTATATACGAGTATAACGATTTTGTTGTGTTAGTCTAGAGATTTCAATCTGGAGAGTGAATGCGTCCATTTTTTCGGCGTATCCCTCTAACAATGCAGTTTTTAAATCTGCCCAGTTTGACACGTTACTATTTTCAATCACTTGAGCTGCAGGACCTTTTATCTTATTTCTTAAGCATGAAAGCAGGTACACATTTTGGAAATTATTAGGGTGGTTAGTATCTACAAATGTGTTAACTAATTTTTGCGACATCTCTAAGAATCGTGTTAGAACGGTTGGGTCTCCATTGGTTTCCGGGACCATCTCCAGAAATTCTCTTTTAAATTCTGGGAGAGCCGTTTTGGATATTTGTTAACAATTAATAAAAAGTTCGTTTTTTAAGAATATGTTAATAATATTACAAATTTAAATGAGATTATTTTAATTATTAACTTACAAAAAAAACAAAAAACGAGAGCTCCTCCTACTACCATATTCGTTGGTTCCGAGCGTCTAGAAGTTCGATGTCGTTGTCCGGGAGAAAAGTTCATATGCGCTGATCTCTTCACCGATTTTTGATTGTCCGATTGCCAATTAACCGTAAAAAACGGGAAGTTACTCGATATTCATTCAATAACTTTTGACAATGTCCAGTCCGACTGCGCCAGTTAAATTATTTCTTTTGTGTGATGATTAGTGACCGTTAATCGAAAATTATTCAGAAATCGTGAGATGCGGTCTGGTGTGATATAGGTTTCAGAAAAACATTTTCTTTATCGTGCCAACGATTTGATCTTTATTGAGATCATTCAGACGCAAGAATGGCACAATTACACAGAAGACAAACACTTTGAGCCCTGAAAATGATCTCAATAAAGATTGAAACGTTGGCACGATAAAGAAAATGTTTTTCTGAAACCTACATCACACCAGACCGCATCTCACGATTTCTGAATAATTATTTCTTTTGTTGAATGCGAAAATCTTTTATTCCAGAAATTACAACTAAGTACTGATATACATTCAGGTCTTTTAATTTACGAATATAAATCAAATCTCTTCGGTATGCTTTCGGTAAATCTAACTTAAGACTAATTCGTTGGTTAAATGAAAATCCTTATAAAATCTCTAGAGTGGGAGAGAGTGCTGATGACAATTCTAGGAGCAACACCTGCATCATAGCATTGTCATCACATTATTTATTTAACAAAATAGTTATGCTCGTATATAACTTATATATAAATATATATGTATATACATAGAGAGAGAGAGACAGTGATTGAGAGACACAGACAGAGCATAAATGTATAAATAAATTACTTAAAAGAAATCGCTAAATGAAAGAAAAAAGAGAAGCAGAATATGATTTGGATTAAAACAAACATATATAATAGATAAGGTTGGAAAATGTAAAAGATTAAGAGATAGGTAAAGATATGCATAGGAGATGCAGATAGATAGATAACATAGAGAGAGGGAGAGAGAGAGTGAGAGAGAGAGAAAGAGTAAGTGAAAGAAAGAGCTAGAAAATGTGACAGAGAAAAAGTGATAGGCAAAATATAGACCCACTAAAAATTGGCACACACTTTAACATATCAAGCATGCGCACCAGATGATTTACAACCAATGGACGTTAAACCTTCACGTTTGATAGTAATTATTGTACTTTACTTAAAAAGCTTTTTTTCTATACAAAATTTTGAATGTTTAATTTCATTATTACTCAATAATTTGTTTTAATTTTTAAGATTTTTTTCATGTCAGTTTGATTTACTTATCAATACCGTTAGAATGATAGTAGGCAGAATTAAAATTTGATTTAGAACAAAGTATAACGTTAAGAATAATATATGTATAATGAGTAGGTAATTGCCACGTTTGTAGTACTCTGTTCGTGTCCCGGAGAGCCCGTGGTGTTTTATTGAAATTAGTATGAAAAATGCATTGTGAAGTGATTTGACCCCTCGACATCAACATGTAGTTGGAAAAGACCTTTTATTATTATTATATAAAATAAGTTATTTCGATAGAAAGATTTTTATGAGTGAGAGTGAGTTTGTAAGAGAGAGGTGTAGGTGCTGAGGTGAGATAGTGATATATGTGTAAAAAAAATAAAACATAGTAGTAAATATATACTAAAGCGACAAAAAATAAACAAGGTAGAACGATGTTATATTTTTCTATTGATGATTTGGATGTTTTATGTCGTTAGCACATTTCTCAGACCATCCTTTATCTTATTTGAGATTCTTATTTGAAATATATTTGGCATAAAGAACAAACAATTCTTCATGCAATGTCCGACGAAATCCGAGCGCCACAGGGAAATTCCTTTATAGTCAGACTGTTGACCAAGTATTGACGTCTGGACGCCGGAAGCGGGCTTTGACGCCAAAATCAAGTTTATGACTCGACCGATAAATCAAGGACGTATCGAATAATAGTGGGAAATCAAGAAAGCTACTAGAGATTCGTGATAGCGATTGCCCCAACGGAAAGTAATATATCAGCCCACCTGGCTTTAATGATAGAACATAAATCACACTGAGATAACACAGTGTGCTGAACTAATGTGCGTTTTGATCGGGCGAAATGATGACTTTTAGAAGATTGAGACTTGCTGGGTTTTTTTTGCAAAGATATTCAAAAAAATGAACGAAGGAGTAAGTAGTAGTTTTCTTAATTGTATACAATTTAAAATACTAACATAGTAGATACTTTCTATACAATTTAAAATGTTAACTAGTAGATCCTTTCTTTGAATAAGAGGGAATTTGTAAAACTTGCTTCGCTCCTGAAATATGATTTTCTTTACCAAACCGCCAAGTCTGGAAAAGGAGATAATAACTTCGGTTGGTAGGTTAGGTCACACGAGCCGGCAATTTGACTGTATTAATTTAGCCTCGTTATAAATGTTCGACGTGGAGTGGTGAAAGCCAGGAGGCCTCTCTGGATTTATGATTCATGTATGTGCGCCCATTATTTCGGGTCCGGGGTTTTGTTTTGAATCTACAATGACCCACGGCGAAACCAGTCCCCTTTTTAGAAGGACTTCCGTCGAATCGCATCCAAACCGAATATTGTTTCCACAATTACTCCCCCTCGACGGCTTGAAAATTCGACGTTCTGAAAAACATGACATCAAAAGTGATAACGTTTAACGATAGGATTATACAGATTAGATTAAAAGACTTTTAAACTTAGCTGGCAGGTTAATCGGTACTCCTCTTAAAAAAAACATGATTCACTATCTTCTGGAATTACATTACTTAACACAAAAACCTTAATTGTCTTCAAAAGATAAGTTCAAACAATAAAAGGTCAGTTATACGGTAATAAAATAAGCAAAATGAAACCTGCTCGACAACATGCAAGAGTCGTGTGTCATTAAAGGATGATTTGTATTTATGCAACGAAATATTTTATCTATGTATTATTTTACGAAAAATAAAAGACAGAAAAAACTCACTTTATAGAAAATCATGACCCCTCAAAAATAAAGCAAGCAGAAAACTACTTCAAAACGTACAACAAGAACGAAAAATGAACATATTCGAAAATTTTGTAATGCACAAACATAACGAAAAATCTAATAAAAACTTATTTTGTACGAAATTTGTACCTGCATCTAGAGATGCAACAAACAAATGATATATGTTAAGTTGGTTGACATTAAAAAAAAGTTATATACATATAAGCATACATATACACACATATATACATATATAATATAAAAAATAAAGTAAAATAAAATAAAATGGCGTGACGGCTGGAAAAGTTAAGTCGACCTCATCTAGTTGTTAGGACATGTTGGTTAGTGTGTATACTTATGGGGTTATGGAAATTTGTGGAACGGGATGTTTTCTTTGACAAAAGGAATTTGGAAGTCGGTGTACACGGTAAGGTTGGAGACGTAATAATGAGCATTGGTGTTTTTGCGGAGAATTTTTGACTGCAGTGACTGATTAATTTCGGAATTGGAGCGTTTGATTGAGCCACTCAGATCTATTCCGTAAATCCATATGGTTCGGAGTTCTTTTTTATATATTAACAGTATGTTCGTTAGTGAAAGTTTTCATCGTAAGTCTAGTAAACGTACAAGAAGTTTATATCGTTTAATTCCCCAATTTCGTGGTCCGCTTGACCAATTAATATATTGCAATTAATTAAGGTTTTTAGTTGAGATAAAAAAGTCAATGGCACGAGCGGGATTCGAACCATCGATCTTCGGCTAGATACGCCGCTGCTCTACCACTTGAGCATAGTGACCTCGATCCACTCGGTCACCAACTTCCCATCTCAACCACACCTTTTGAATTTTCCCTCCTTTTTGCCATTTTTCAAATGTCGTGTAATCGGATTGGATCGAGGTCACGATAGGTGCGGCTATCTACCCGAAGATCGTGGGTTCGAATCCCACTCATGCCATTGACTTTTTTATCTCAATTAAAAACCTTAATTAATTGCAATATATTAATTGGTCAAGCGGACCACGAAATTAGTGAATATAATGAATTAAAATGAAGTATACTTCACTAAAGCTCTCCGGCCATTTCATTTGTCGTCGAGTATCCAATCCGATTACACGACATTTGAAAAATGGCAAAAAGGAGGGAAAATTCAAAAGGTGGGGTTGAGATGGGAAGTTGGTGTCCGAATGGAACGAGGTCACGATAGCTCAAGTGGTAGAGCAGCGACGTATCTAGCCGAAGATCGTGGGTTCGAATCCCGCTCATGCCATTGACTTTTTTATCTCAACTAAAAACCTTAATTAATTGCTTTATATCGTTTGTTAAGTTCCTGTCTTTTCAGTTTTGTGTGGTGGTTCCATGTCAGTCTTTTGAAAAATATGCCTAGATATTTAACTATGTCAGCAGTCGGCATAGCTATGTTGATAGAGTGTTGGAAATGTAGCAAGGCGGAGGGTAAAGTTTGTGTGATGCATTTATTTTGATTAATTTTTATTATCCATCTTTTGGTCCATTGATTTTTAGTTTAGATGGGCTTGGATGTTGGAGGCAGCTATGTCTGGGGTTTGGTGCGAGGAAAGGATAAATGTGTTGCCTGCGAATGTAGCTAGGAATGTGTTAGGATTTAGAGAGATTTCGACTAGAAGTGTATATTGTATGTAGGAGAGGGTCTAGGAATTCCTTGAAGTACTCCAGCCCTGACAAAGAAGAAAGAGAAAAGATTTGGACCTTGTCTAATTTGATAATACCTATTGGACATGTAGGATTTTAGGATCAGGTAATAAGTTAAGGAGAGAAGAGCTTTTAACTTGGAGAGAAGCCCTGGTGCCAGACTCGATCGAAGGCTTGCGCCATGTTGAGAAATATACCAGGACAATACTCCCCACGCTTAAGGCTGTAAGAGAATAAAAATACATAAAAGAGCACAAAAAGATTGAAACTTAAATTAAGAACAGAACACATATATCACTTAAACAATTCAAAAACTACACAAACAAAAAGAAAACATTCGATCATAAAATCCGATCCTAGCAATAAAAACACAAATCCAACAAAGTTCATCACACCGACAACAAAGATAGCACTGACACGAGAGAAAACTGAAGAGTTCAAAACTGAAGAAACCAGCGGGGACATAAACTTAATTACAGCTTCATCACCACGTAGACAACATGGAAACATCTGACATTCTTAAATAGTTAATAGTTAAGCATACTGCATTGTTTTTTCTGCTTTTCGTTATTTACACACAACTAGAAAAGCATGAACGAGAAAATTTAAATTCCCTTTTTCTTTGTAATGAGATTTTAAAATTTATATGTACAATCATTCCACATTTAGTACCATACAAATTGAATTTAATTTATTGAATATTTAATAGTCAATTAATTACTATGCCATTGATTATTCAATACATATTGATTCATGATGTTGGTTTTTCGAAAATTTATTTCTTGGCTTATAAATTATTCAAATTTTAATTTCCATACATTGTGGATTTTTCTATATGTCTGGGTACTTTATCTAAGGCCTTCTTTGGTATTCTATTAAACAAATGTACAAGAATAACATGAAGGGCTGAACTCAAAATTGTAACAATAGTCACAATTAATCGTCAGGTATGAGTCTAAATAAGAAAGGAAGTATTTCTCTTCGGATTTTGATTAAAAAAATAAATTACCTTTTCATTAAAAATCAAATTATTATATATATATAGAATAAAAATGATTCAAAATAAATCATTATAAAAATAACTTTACCAAACATAAAATTGACTAAATGATTACTGATTTAAATAAGCTTAAATCTGCACACGCATGTTCATACGTTCACTGATGTGTAGAGTTGAACTAATCACTTCTCGCACTACAAGGCAATTTCAGTTTTTGTAATTTACAATAAATTATCGACAGGCGACCTTACTCACCTACCATGAGTATTGGGCAGTCCGGGGTCAGAATTCTGTCTTATCCGTCCAGCCGCCAAGGTTGGGCTCCAAAAGACCAACTCCTTGGAAATTTGAGCCCCCAACGCAATCATTTTCTCACCTGATTGAGGATCGATTGGGTACTCAGTATTCCGAAATAGTCCCTTTCACATTACATATTCACGCTATTAAATACATTTAGTTCCAACATATAACAATGCACAAGAAACACAAGATATTTGTGAACGTTATAAACAATAAAAGAACCCTGTTTCTTCCAAGAATCTGAACAGGGGCGGAGATACTCGCTACTGTGCTCAACCACACCCGTTATGTCGGATGGCATTCCAACACGCTTTCTGTATGGAGCCAGGGGCACACCCTTCAATTTAAAAAACTTAATTAAATTCATACCTATTTGCACACCATTCAC
The DNA here is from genome assembly GCF_000648675.2 of Cimex lectularius. Taxonomy (NCBI): domain Eukaryota; kingdom Metazoa; phylum Arthropoda; class Insecta; order Hemiptera; family Cimicidae; genus Cimex; species Cimex lectularius. The sequence continues at coordinate 702,069 of NW_019392833.1, read as the reverse complement.
TCAGTTAGGGTGGTAAAGTATTTTTCACCTATTAAATAAACTATCCTATTTGAGTGTCAAGTGGATACCTCCGTCTTCTCACACAACAAATTCGCGCCAAAAATACCTTCACTCTCAACACAATCCAGGGACACATAGCTATCACTTTATACAATAAAACAACCGTTTACCGCTTCCTGTTCAAGGATAATTCTTTTATAGGGTGGCATTCCTACGCGCATGAATGAAATGAATAATTTAAAGCAGTTCATATTCTTATATTGCACTCCTTATTTCACAGGATCTCTCTTGCACCTATCTGCGAAATCGCGTTCCCTTCGGTCTCAATTCACTCCTCTATAACGACAAAAATATTCATACTCACATTTAGTTGTTTTCAACGATCCGTAAGTACTTAGTCCTCCACTTACTTAAAATCAGCCAGTAAACAAGAACTCTTAAAGCTTTGTTATAAATTGGGACTTTCATGCTCAAAAATCAAAAAATCAATCTGGTTCAATTCCCAATGTTTGAATAGCTCGTACTCACAGTTAGTTGTCTTCGACGATCCGTAAGTACTTAGTCCTCCACTTACTTAAAATCAGCCAGTAAACAATAACTCTTAGAACTTTGTTGTAAATTAGGACTTTCATGCTCAAAAATCTACAAACCATCATCATACATCAATTTCATGAGATTTTGAGTGTATGCTGTGGAATATTTTAGTACCCCTCCAAAACCTTTGTTCTCGAAATCTTAACCACCCTGGAAACATACGCTTGACTTCTTCCATCTTCCAAATATGCTATGATTCTAGACGAATCTGCATAACTTAAAACCGTCACTCAAACAATGAAACTTCAAAATGATAAAGCTTAAAAAAATCAAATCACCTGAACGTTAGAAAGAAGCTCTGCAGAAGACCCAACGAAAAAAAGATTGACTATTCAAAGATTTATTTACAAAATCCAATTGAAAACACAAGTGGGAGATTTTATCTGTGTTTTATTTACCTCTAACCCTTTAAAACGCGCCCAATATTGTTTCCAGATAATGACTAGAGGATTGTGTAAGAAATAATTAAAAAATTAAGGGTGACAACATTGTTCCTCTAAGGTAATTTTAACTTTTTATGCACATTTTTATTGAAATAAAGGTTGGTGAGGGGGATGGCTGCTGAGCCCGAAATGCATGAAATAAAAGAATTAATTGGTTGGAGAGGTTCAATAAAAACCTTACTTGTAATGATAATTTCGTTTTTAATGATAATAGGTTTTATTATATTTATATCAGTTAACTATTGTTAGAATATGAGGAATAGAGTAACTAATCTTTTTCGAAATTACAAAGAACGAAAAATTAAAATCTTAGCTTTAACTGCTCTATTTTGATTTTTTTGACATCACTACCCATTCTTGTTTAATTATTTAACTTTTTCAGGAAATTTGACACTACCCACGTCTATTTTTGTCAATTTTTATTTTTCTGATGAAAGCAATTATATCATTTGTTGCAATTTTAGAACCCTCAAACCGAGATGTTTTACGTTTCATTAACTCATAAAATTTACACAAGTATTAGAAATGCCGCACAAACTATAACAAAACACATTCAAATATACACATAATTTTAGTTTGTCCATTTTCCTGAAAAATTGGATTCTTAAGTATGATACATTTTTGTAAACCTCTTTCATACTTCAGTGAATAGAAATAAGAAATAATACGAGAAGAAAGAAACATTCGGCATTCAAAAACTCCTGTCATGACTACACAGAATCACGAGCAGTTGAACGGAGATATATTCAGTGCTATACATCCAATTGACAGTTTGACATAAATCTTTTTTTTAAAGAAAGGAAAACGCTCTATTTTCAATTGCCCATGATATTCATTTATTTTTAGACGTAAGAAGTTACTTACTCCAGGAAAATGGGTGGGAAAGGTCGGCCGGCTGTGGCGGGAGGGTGAAAGGCTTTTTATTTATTTATTTTTCACCCTTTAAAGGAAATGGTTTGTTCAAATATGAATTACTGACGTGCAGCCAGTAGACCGCGGACACATAGGATTTACGACTTGCAGCCGGCCTTTTGCGAAGCGCGGCATTAAAACTCCAATGGACATCCGATTAATGCGATAGCCCGCGGCACCACTTGCCATTTGTTCTCTACCTATTATTTTTCTGTCGCCAGTAGCTAATAAAAGTAATATCGGATCGATTGAAAATTCCCATTTGACTTTGTCGCTTTGTTTCAATTTGATTAAAAAAAAAAAAAGGGGTTAAACCGGTCTTCTTTTCAAATAATATAATAAAATCGGAATGTTAAAACGTTTTCAGTTAAAGATGAAAGCAAATAAAAATGTATATGTCAATAAAATTCAAATGGAAATTCTTTTACAAGGGCAAAGTTTGTTGTATTACCCAATCAAAATGAGAGCAACTTTTACCAATTAAGTTGAACTTAATACAAAATTTACTAGTTTTCGTGGTCTGCTTGACTAATTGATATCTTTCAATTAATTAAGGTTTTTAGTTGAGATAAAAAAGTCAGTGTCACGAGCAGGATTCGAACCCACGGATTTCGGCTAGATAGAATGAGAATGACAGAATGATAGATGGCAAAAAGGAGGGAAAATTCAAAAGGTGGGGTTGAGATGGGAAGTTGGTGCCCGAGTGGCTCGAAGTCACGATAGCTCAAGTGGTAGAGCAGCGGCGTATCTAGTCGAAAGTCGTGGGTTCGAATCCTGCTCGTGACACTGACTTTTTAATCTCTACTAAAAACTTTAATTAATTAATACAAAATCATCAAATACAGAACACGGCTATTTGGTAAACATTTCTAATCAAAGGACTTGAAAACCAGATTGCCTATACTAACTAACTGCTACGTTAAAGTATTTTTATATGTTTTTTTTACATAGAAAATTTACTGCGGATTTACGAATAGATTTTACACAAACGGAACTAACTTGTTGAAGAACATTACTTGAAAGACGTTTTTTAACTTCTGGAAGTCTCTTTCAAGGATTGATTAAATGATTTCTTGGAAATCAATGAAATGCTTCACAACTGCCAGTTTTCATTGCTTATAAAACTTTTCATCAGCCGACATTTAACGACCATAACTAAACTAGAATTACTTAAAAATCTCAAGAAAGTATGAGTTGTTATGGCATTTTACCAACAATTCCCTTTTTCAATAAATAGCGTTAGAGTTTTTTAAATTTTGTATCTTTAAAATTTGCTTCAAATTATTTAACTTTCGACATAATTTAGTCTGACTACAGGTCGTGACAGTTGATTATATGCTTTTGTAGCAGTTAGGAACAAATCAATTGTCAAATAATACGGTAAAAATGAATCCACCCGCAAGTTTACTAGTGATTTTTGCAGATCTAGCATTATGAATGATTTATCTTGTTATGGTGTAACGTCATTTTTGACATACAATTTAAAAATTTTTAAAAAGTGTGAATCGTCAAAAGTTCAGTAATTCCTGTCAGACAGAAGGTTTTAATGTTCCACTAACAGTTGGTTATCAGACGAAGGATCAGAACGACTTTATGACATTTTTCAACAACCATCCATAATTTAAATTGTATGGATCATGCCGTGATTTGAATCCAGAACCTCGCGAATAAAGCATCAGCAGCAGATGCCTTTACCTGCTCTGCTACCGCGGTCGTCATCATTCGGCATTACAATTTAAATTTTGGTTTGACTAACGTGTTAAATTTGCCCGATTTTAAACACATAGTAAAATAAACTTCCATTTGACTATTAATCGTAAGAGAGGATATTTAACTTCACAATGCTTCACAAACGAGATTTCAGAAGTGAGGAAAACTTCTAACCTGCAGGTTCACTAGGGCTGCAAAATCAACAAAAACAAATTCATGAATAACTAAATAAAATGATATTACAAATCGAGGACAATATAATAGAAACATATCATGAAAAAGAAAAGAAGAAAAAACAGAAATAGGCACATAACAGTATAATTTATAACAATATATTCATATTCAAGACTGCATAAGTTAAAAATTAAAGTTAGATTTTGTCATTTGAAAATCATTTGCCAATAAAAATGTTTTCATAGACCTTGAATAATTTTCATCGTAAATTCATTTTCTCTTATTTTATTTATTTATTGGAGAAGGCATTACATAAATTTAGACCTTGGTATATATTCCATGATGTTAAATGGTTATAAAGCAAAGTATGATGTCAGTAAGTAAGTATGCAAGTACGATGCATAATATAAGTATTTCGTGCTCTGTAATTGTAAATTGTAATTAGTGGACACAACGTATAAGTGCTTGTTTGTCTCAAAAGATTATGAATGACTCATTTACTGTCATTTTTAACGACTGTGAATCACCTGGAATATGTAAAATGTCTGAGTACTGCGAAAGTTGTCACAGCAATTTTGCATCTCATCTATCAATACACGGGACTGTTTATAAACATAAAACGTTCGTACTAATTATTTATTACCTTATCCTGAAAACTTACCTAACCGACCGCTGCTTCAGAATGTGCAGCAACGAGTTCTCGGAAACCAGACCTATACAAGCTGGCATCCTACAAGGGAGCATTCTTCGTCCCATCCTTTATATCATCCGTACTGTTGACCTATCTGCACTCCTAACACCGTCATCACCACCTAATTGTTGAAACCGCAATTTCGTCCTCTAATTCGAATCCTTTCCAAGCTACCTCCAACTTCCAACGACACCGTGAGCTTATCGAAAACTGGGGCAATATGTGGAGGACAAGACAGAATTAAAAAAATGCACTCAGTGTACGTTCACAATGAAAAAACAGTCTAACCCTCTACTGTACATCAACAACAAAGAGATACCGTCTTCCATTCGTCACTTACGCAGGACTACATCTAGTCACTATATACACACAAGACTTAAGAGAGAACAACTGAACAGAAGAGTTCTAGGAACGAAATGTTGACCGTCAACCCAAATTAACCTTATTCAAGACTTTACTGAGGCCACTTTGGACATATGGAATAGAACTTTGCTTTTTTCCAAGCCCTTCAAAATCCAGCACATCAAATTAAAAGTCCTCAGAAAAATCGCCAAAGCTTTTTACTACGACGCTAACCATGCTATCCACAAAGACCTCATGATTTCTTTTGTCAACGAAATGAGCCATTCCTGATTCCACAAGTTCCACACCAACCTCCCGATCCATCCTAACCTAAATACTCGAGCTCTCTCCCCGCATTTCCATTCCGAGAACCCGCCGCGTCGGCTTAATCGACGATGGCCTGAAACCTCCTAGCCCTTAACCCTTCACAATGAGTGCCAACATTGGCTGATTTCTCGTGGCATGTGTCCTCTGGGTGCAGCAAAAATTAACTGTTTTCACATTTGTATAGCTACAGTTAATATTACTATAAACGGCATGACGGTCAATATATTTTCTATAACATAGTTATCAATGTTTGTTTACGTAAATATATTGTAAATTGTTTAACCAATCTCTGAACTGTTTTTATAATCATTTATATTCCGCTTACTACATGGAAGAGGGATGACAACTGACACCCGGGTTGGATATGTCAGTGTCCTCGAATGGACTGAAACGAATTTAAACGTAAAGAGCCCGGCGAAAGGAAGGACGGTTCATTGTGGTAAAAGGGCAGAGGAAAGAGGAGAAAGGTAAATGGACCGGCCATGATGGTAAATAAGAGCGACGGTGTCGAACCATTGAAATGCTTCATTTTGAAGGCTGTTCGACAAGATATTTAATACGAAAATTCAGATCTCGTTGAAAACAGGATTGTTTTTGCCAGTAAAACACACCAGATTTGTTGAATGGTGAACGGATATATACAAGACAAACTTGATATTTTTAATAACTAATTCTCCTGTCATGTCGGTGGTTTTAAAGCAATAAATTCCTCCTGTGGACGTGTCCGGTGCTTAGGTCATTTGTTATCCAGGCCTCTCTGTGTCAGATTAACTCAACGGATTACCATGTAGTGGTTAAGCAGGTAGACGTACGATAACGGTGAAATTTCACTTTGGTTTTGCTTATTTTCTGGGTGTTATTTACCCTGTTTTATTAGCAACGGGGAAAAGAAAGTACTTCGATTTAAAATGTATTACATAAAACGAAAAGTTCAAAAGGAATAATCATAAATATAATTGATTAAAATTATCATTTCAAAAATAACAAGCCTATCTGTTGTTCATGGAAACATAATTTATCATTATCATTAAAGAGTTTTGAAATATATCTCATTTGTCATTTACCTGTTTTAGTAAATCAAATGGCGTATAGTGATCAAACCCGACCGATGAGGCCATTGTAAATTGTTCTGTCAATGCAGGTCAACAGTGTTTATACATAATCACACAGATAACGCCTAAAATCTTCAATTTACAATCACAACAACGAACCAGGTCGGACATCAAGATAATTATTAATTGTAAATAAATCAAGGATTTAAGGCCTTATATAAGGCAAATTTGAGAGAAAATGATTATTCGAAATTCGAAAATCGTGAGATGCGGTCTGGTGTGATGTTGGTTTCAGAAAAATATTTTTTTTATCGTGCCAACGTTTCCATCTTTATTGAGATCCTCTTCAGAGCCTGGGATTTACAAACATTGTTTAAATTTAATAAATGCATGTAGGATGTGGAAAAAATGAATTTATACAATGCAAAAAAAATATATGTTTTTATGTTCTATCAAAATATTTCTACTCACTCAAAGTGTTTGTTTTCTGCGTAATTGTGCCACCCTTGCGTGTCACCAGACCGCAACTCACAATTTTCGAATAATCATCGACTAACGATCACTAATCACCACACATTTGAGAGAAAACACTCACATACTCTGCTCAGTTTTTCGATGATTTTATGATGATTCCTCAGGATGTTAAAGCTATTATTAATAATTTACAAGGCTGAACTTTTTTAAAATTGTTATTAGTAACAATCTGTACCGGCGCGATTACATTGATAAATTAGGCATATAGGTGTAATAAAAGAAAATAAGCGGAGATGGAATCCAGTGTCTCCTAAATCATGAATTCAATACGCACTATCTGAGAGCCAGTGGGAATAGGGTAGGGGAGGAGATTAGTAGGAAACATCGAAGGGTTGATTGTAGGGTATGGATTGTGAGGTTATTGAAATAGATAGACCGCATAGTTCCATGCAATATGTCCATTTAGTTTTGAGTTGTATATGAGTAGTTTGTTGTCGACGGAGAGTCTAGATCTGTTGTCCGTTAGTTCTTTTAAGTAATCGGTATCGTTGGTTCAGCCTTTTAACTTATGGAGGATTCCAGGTAAATCGCTTATTGTAGATACAGCCCAAAGTAGGGGATGACGTTTTTGGCAAGGGGGAGAGGTTATTACATATTTTAGATAAAACGATACGATGAAGAGTGAAGGTTATGTTTCGCGATTTTCCTGTTTTGACTTTCATTTGCCATTTGTTGAACAAGTGTTCAATGATATAAGTGTGCCTGGAGAGTTCGTAGTGATATGAAGGGGTCAGGGTTCAGGCTCCACAAAACTAATAGTAACCGTTTATAATGACGACTACAAACAATACAATCATAAATGATACAAACATATATAACATACTGAAATCAGATACTACCTCATCAAGCAGACCAACAAAATCCTTCAGCATACACTTCAACAAATGAAATAGACAGAAACAAGTATAAATCTCTTTGAAATAATTTGCCTACACCCCCGAAATTGTATGAATAAACACAAAACCGTACACCTTGGGACCAATAATTATTATATAATTCTTATAAGTTGTCAAGGGTAACTTATTAAAATAAATTAAAACTTTTTAAAAAATTAAAAACTATTTTGCCTAGTAGTCAATATTATGTTTTGACGAAAAACGAATCGCTTAGTAAATTAATGGAATTTTCTGTGAAAAAACCTTTGGATTTTCCTGCCGGACAAGGGATATGCGGATTTTTAGATTACATATAAAACTAAAAGGCCATCTGCTTTCTGGCCGTTTTGGGGTTTAATTATTAGAGATCAGTAAATCAAGGTGGATTGAAGACGAACAAGGGTTGTAATTGAATTGAACACCGTTCGGAGACAAACTGGGAAGTGTAGATCCAACTTAACTAAAAGAAATTGCTTAAATCAATGGTTTTTTAATGAAGCTTTGAAAATATACAAAAATAATGGTTTCTTTATCAACTAAACTTCCTATCTAAACGAGAAAAAAGTAGTTTTTTTACGAATAAAGACGTTCAAACTATAAACCGATTAAAAAAGTTTGTACAGCGACAAATCCTTCAAGTGGGAAATCCGGAAGTTTGTTAAAAGTTTTTCAACGATCGTTTAGTCGTAAAAACATCACTGCGACTTAGGAAAAAAGATAAATGTACGCAAAAATAGCAGAACAGGATACAACATCGAGATCAATGTGCAAAATTAACATCAACATTTTGATATTTTAAACGATAAGATGATGAAGGGATGTGGGAGTTCATGTTCCCCAAGCACTGCAGCCGTTTGGTTTATTGTTCTTTCCTTGTTCCTTAGTTCAGTGCAATCGACTCAAAATTTCTCCTAAGGAGTACTAGGACTGATGTCCTATAATTCCTTTCCCTGGGTTTTCTTTTTATCCCAGGTTGAGCAGTTGTTTCCCATTCAAATATGGGTAGCTTTTTCTTCCTCCTCACTGCATAACCTACAAATAAGGTCCGCATTAAATAAAACCATGTGTGTACATGTTTACTCAGATGCTAGTGACTAAAGTTATATCACTTTTCTGACTTTGCCCTCTTTAACTGCAGCAGTGAATTTGCCAGTCATGCTGATAGCTGTTATAGCATAAGCTTTCTGGATATAACGCCCCTAGAGTTTTGTCTTTTTTTAATCCATTCTGTGATGGAGTATTCCGTGTGTGTTTTTGTTATTCCAATAATAAGTTTGTGGCGTAGATAATCTTCTGTGGCTAGTTTATCTGCTTTTTCGTTTCCTAAAATTCCTCTGTGTCCTAGTACCCAAGGTATCATCAGATAGATGTGTTTCCCCAGGTTTTGGAGATTCAATAGTTTTGATGTTATTTTTTACATACTAACACTTGAAATGCTGTTTGGCTATCCGATCTTGTGTGAAATTTTTGTCAGTGTAATTTTTTATGAGTTCCAAGAAACAAGCATCGATGGCAAGTATTTCTGCTTGAACGATCGAAGTGCACTAATGAGTTTGATTGGTTACGTTTTTGACTTGTACATAAAACGTCTGATGAAAAACTGGTTCCTTCATTTGTTTTGGAGCCATCTGCATACCATATCATTGTATCTGACTTCCTCCTGAATTCTTCTTCCCATTTGCAGTGACTTGAGGCGTTATAAGATGTTGCAAAGAATGTGTCCGAGATCATGTGGTCAGTCCCCATTTCTAGGAAAGAGTGTCTGAATTTATTGATTCTTGTTGTTTGCCCAAAGTGTTCCCATCCAGTTTGATTGTTTCTGGAGCCTAAATGAGCTTTTGTTTGCTTCTCTTTTTATAACTATTTTCTACAAAAGTAAGTTTAGCAGAGTTTCTACTGCAATTGGGAGAGGGGGTTAGTTTCCATTGCCTCTGTGATACATAAGTTTTCCAGCATTTGTATGCTGCTTAATATGAGTAGCTTTTTTTCGTTCACTTTGGTCCACCAGGTTAGTGATCCATAGTTTTTTCATTTTCGGTCTTATTACTGCTGTATCCAATGAATCCATTGGCCATGTTCGGTTTTAGTCCCCAATAAACGATAATATATTTTTATAATCACCAATGTAGTAATGGTGGGATTTTTGTCGATCGCCATCGAAGTTTCAACAGCGATGTTTTATGTTAAACGTTACTGGTATACTGCCTCATTAAGACATCTTAAGTAAATAATATTATAATGATAAATACCATAAAAAAATGAAAACCCATTTGGGAATATCAATATTTAACATTGAATAATATTTAACATAAGAATGTGTTTTTTCACATCGTTGTTCTCCATAACTATTTAATTTGGGTCGATAATTTATACGTTTTATTTTATCGAGAGATAGTGGGTGCTTAGTTTTTGTCATACAAATACATCCTTCACTAAAAATCGATATTTCATAGAAAGAATATCGGGATAGTAAAAAAAGAGGGATTATCAGTCGTATGTGTCTTTACAATATGTGTTTGCGACACGATAAAAGTCTTGATCCTTTTGTCAATAGCTCCAAAGATGAAGCAATAAAAATCATCCAGATTAAACATTTGTTATTAATATTTAAGGAGGACAATTTACAATGACGATCGAATAATCTGGTGTGTGTTTACTGAAAGATTATCAGTACTGATGCTTGGATTTGATTAACAACTATACTTTATCATGACGGTCGTTAATCTTCAGATAGAGCGACGGGCAATAACAACTGTTTAATCGACCTGGATACATACGGAGCACGTCAATTTTTCCCCAATAAATGTTTCCATTGGCGTACAATTTTTTTCTTCAGAAATATACACAAAAATACGTTAGGTGTGTTGGGATTGTTTGGATATCCCACGTTTCCTTTTTATGTTTTTAAATTTTAAATGAAGGTAATTATTCGTTCAGGGTTATCCCAGCATTATACCAGCATATGATATGTTTCGTATTCTTTGTTTATTAGGTTGGTTTACCTTGCAAAATCTATTTTATTTCTTATGTTTAAGTTTTTCCCATTAATTAATTGAGAATGAGAAGAACAGATATCGCGACCTAACATCTTTGACAGATGTTTGGGGGTTCATGGTTATTCTGAATCCAGGTGTCAGTTTGGTGCGTACTATTCATTCCTATGTTTCTGTTCATAATTTATCCATCCAGAAAAAATGTGCAACACCGTTAATGCGAACCTACAGATTTGAGAGATTTTTAGAGGTTCTTTGGTCATTAGGTGTCCATGAGTCAGTCTCGTCTGCCCTATTTGTTCGTACGTTTCTGTTTATATTTTGTGCATTCAGTGTGCACCACCGACCGACCTACATTTTTGACAGGAGTTTAGAGGTTCTCTTGATATAAGATTACTGTATGTCAGTCTGGTGTGCCCTATTCGTTCTTACATCGAAGTTCATATTTGTTCAATCAGAGAATGATGAAGACCGATAGCAATATTACGACCAATAGCATTGATGACAATCGGAAATTCTTTGGCCATTAGGTGTCCATGTGTTTCTCTGGGGTGTTCTATTGGCTTCTTATATTGCTGTATGTGTTTTGTGTATTTTGTAGTATGTACTACAATTTGAACATTTGCCCTTAATTTTTGTGCAGTCTGCGTCCTATTTGTGGTCTGATCAGTAGCATTTCCTCTCTCGGACACTCCCGTTCAATGTCAGCCATTGATCTTCTTTTTCACAGACCACAGTTTTAATGTCGGCGTAATGTTCCTCTGTTGCTACCAGCAGTTTCCTTATATTTTTAAAAAACATAGAAAAGTGTTTCCTTATTTTGAGTGTCGTCATTTTTGCTACATCATTGTTGGGGCACGGAATAATTCTATTTGTGTGTTAGTGTGATCTTGTAATTTACTATAAAACGGTTGTAATAGGTTTTGATGGATAGAAAAATAGTTGACATGTGAGTGTATTATTGTTTACATAAGAAGGGGAGAAACAATTAGTCGTAAAATCTTGGATTTAAAACTGTATAATCTTTGTTAAAATATTTGGCCATCCCGTACATCTATATAATTTTGAGTAAGTAAGTATATGTCGAAAGTTTTGACTTAATGATAATTTTGATTGTCGGTTAAATAGGTAATAATGTAATTTAAATCGTTTGTTAAGTGTCTGTTTTTTAATCTTGCGTGTGGTTAGTCTGCTATCAAAAGTAAGACCTAAATAGTTAACTTTGACGGATTGAGGAAGAAGTTTATTTGTTTGTTTTTTGACTTTGAGGTAGAAAACTTTATTTTCCAAAGAATGCTTCATTTGTTAATGTGGTTTTGTATCTTCAGTAAAGATTATAGAAAACGAGATACTAATTAATATAGCGTTATCATCCGCGTATGTGGTGGTAAGTGGATTGTCATTTGAGAGCACGTCGGAAGTAAAAATTGTGTAGAACAACGGAGCAAGTATTGACCCCTGTTGCACACTTCCAAGCACTTCTCTCATCCCAGAAGTCTTTGTCCCTGTTTACTACAAAAAATTGCTCCTTGAGACATGACCGTATAATCAAATAATAGAGCTGGGGTTTAATTTGTATAATTGTAGGGATTATTTTTAGGGAATGAAATGTGAAAATTTGTGAAGTTGATGACTAGTGGAATGTTGAGCTCGACAGCCAAATTATCTGATAATCTGGTAAAATGTAGTTAAAGTAGCAATATAGATAATTCTTTTGTGAATTAATTTGTGAATAATTTTGAAGGAACGGGTAACAAACTAATGGGTCGGTAAGATGAAAGGGAAAGTTACTTAAGGGAAGTTTAAACTTTTATGTGGCTTTGGGACCATGTTAATATAAGCGAGTTTCCATTTACTGGAAATGTGTTGTTCTTAATATTTCATTAAATAAAGAATTCAGAAATACGACAGCTTTTTTGATGAATGGGTGATTTTGTTTTAGGTCGCAATCCTATTCCTTGAGATTCTAGTTTTGGAGTAAATGTTTTAGGTGGTAGATCTAGATTATAGGTGTTGTATGGTAGAATGAACGTCAGAAGGTGAAAAAGCTTTTGGCGGGAGGGATAATGGAATCGGTGAGTGTAAATATTCTTTGATAAGTTGTGAATAAGTATGGTCTATGATGTTGACATGTGGGGTGAACACTGTGTTCAGGTAAGAGGCAAAAGCATTCGCTTTTTCTTCATCTGACTTGGCCCAAGTGCCGTCGACTCGGCGAAGCGGGGTAGTTATTTTGTGGTAAGATAGAAGATTTTTAGCTGCCGCTTAGAGCGATTTGTTTTCTGTTGTAAGTGCTTCACTAAATCGTCTGAATCGGTCGGAGCGATATGCTTGCAATTCGGTAGTCAGCTGATGTAGTTTACTCAGTTTTCGTTTATCTGAAGGGTAACGTGTTCTTTGCCATCTTTTACGAATTTGTCTTTTTGATCGCATAAGGTAGCGAATATAAAAATCTTTATTAATAAATTTTAATTAATAAAATTAATAAATTTATCTTTGTAAGAAAGATACAAGTTCTATTACTGAGAGAAGCTGAGGCAACGCTATGACGGAAGATACGTTTACCATGCAGGAAGCTCCCATCTTCTGTTGATAAGCTTCTTAAATATGTTTCGTACGATTTTGTTTAACAAATTTTATTTCTTTTTTCTATTTATTCAAATATTTGTTGTAATTTTGTTTGCCACTAACTGATCTAATAAGTAGCCAAATCCCTTTCGTATATTGACTGCCGGATGTCAAGTATTTAAATAAAGAAACTATTTCTCTTTCTTGACATCTGCATTCACAGCAATGCTGTTTGCATCCAACCTTCCACATTTGGTAGTCAATAATGGTTTACTGAAAATAAAATTAAAAGGCGAAACAACAATTGTATTTTAAAATAGGAAACCAAATCAACATGGTTATTTCGTAAAGGGCTTCGAGCTATTCAATGTTAAAAAGTTTCATATTCAAAACGGATGAATTGGCGATACCCAGTTCTAAATATGGCTATGTATGAACCAATTGCATTCCCCCCACCATGTCCGCTATGCTGTATCCATTTAGTTCATCTTGTCGTGACATGCCAGAACGGCAGTGGGAAATGGATGACAGGCTCACTGCGTGTTTTCATTTACCCATCGTTCCTACCGTTATTAGCGTTTCATCAAAGTCATGATCAATCAATACAAAAACCGCCCAGGATAGAGTTTAATCCGAGGCTAATGTCGTGGTCGAAGAAGAGGCGAGGATCCCTCTGAATGGAGCTCGTAGATAAATTAAACAAGATTATAAAACCGACAATGGATTCACTGACTAATGGTTGCACCTTCCTAAACCCCTTCTATCAGGTGCTTACATTAACCAAAAGTTTAGATCGTTAAAATCTTAAGTTTGTGTATTGTTTAATATATTTTACTTTAAAAAATTAATTTTATAAAATGACAAAATAAAACTGCAGCAACCAAAAAAATCATTCATTGATAATAGATGAAGATCTTGTATCCGTAACGATCACATGTGTTCGTTTATGATAATCATTTTTTGTACAATTGTCTTCATGTCAGTTATGTGATGAACGTGTAGGTAGGTCTATCCTATCATTTATTAATCTTATTTTATTAAGAATTGTTAATACCGAATGTAGGTTTGAAATTGATTTTTATTTCTTTATAATCGGTGTTGTTTAGGAATTCTTCAACTTCAGAAACTTATTTTTGTGTATGTACCTAAATAATATATGACATACAAATTAATCACTAATTTTAAATTATTTTTTTACATTATTTATTATTATAATATGTAGTTGTGTTTTAATTCATGTTTTTCACGCATTAAAAATTAAGAGGCATTAAAAACCAACTTGGAACGTCGCATTGGCCGGGGGTCGGCGTGGTTCACTCTTAATAGCTCACAATTCATGTCAACTGATGATGAGCGTTTAATGTCCGAAATGAGGATACTTCTAAATAAAAAATCAGTGAATAGAATCAGCATTTACAAAAAGTGAAATTAATTATTGAACACAACAGACTGTGAGTAAGAACTAACTTTTAAAGGGTTTTGTTTTATTACATATTACAGTACACACGTATCTCGTATCGTGTTTCTTTGTTTATATTAAGACTGATTGTATTTATTAGCGTGAATATGTAGTGTGACAGGTACGATGGCCTAATATTGAATACCAAAGCGATACATAATATCTATCACACACACCCACAAGAAAAGTTACACAACTCAAAAAAAGAATATTTTACAGAAGAGATAGAAGGGAGTACGCCAATACGGTTGCTCGCTATATAAACTGTCTTTCAGTTGACCAAGATTTAAGGGAAAATACAAAAGTTTTAAAATTCCAGCTGTACTGCTTCTAAAAACCTCCCCTTTTTGAGTTGTCACTTTTTTTGCATATATTGACTTGGTCAATTGCTCTAACGATACTGACGGTCGATGAATAAGCGTATTAATATATTTTTGATAGTAACAGACAACATACCGCGCACCCACAAGAAAAGTGTCACACCTCAACAAAGGAAAATTTTACAGGAGAGATAAACGAAAGTTTACTTTTTTTTCTTATGTATTAAGTACACGCCATTACTGTTGTTCGCAATAAAAACTGCCATGATCCTCAATATTGTCTCTCGTTTCTCCAAGACTTAAGCGAAAACACAAAACTTTAAAAATCCAGCTGTACTACCCCTATAAAACAACCCCTTTTTGAGTTGTAAGAATTGTGTTCCTTTTTATATTGACTCTCAGTAATTTAAGTTAGTTTGTTTGCTCTAACAAGAATAGCGGTCAATGAATGACTGTAACGGTATTAATTTTTGGTGATAGTAACAGACAATATACAGACCTAGCAAATGAGCATAAATATGCAGGAAATATATATATATATAATTAGTCGTAAAATCTTGGATTTAAAACTGTATAATCTTTGTTAAAATATTTGGCCATCCCGTACATCTATATAATTTTGAGTAAGTAAGTATATGTCGAAAGTTTTGACTTAATGATAATTTTGATTGTCGGTTAAATAGGTAATAATGTAATTTAAATCGTTTGTTAAGTGTCTGTTTTTTAATCTTGCGTGTGGTTAGTCTGCTATCAAAAGTAAGACCTAAATAGTTAACTTTGACGGATTGAGGAAGAAGTTTATTTGTTTGTTTTTTGACTTTGAGGTAGAAAACTTTATTTTCCAAAGAATGCTTCATTTGTTAATGTGGTTTTGTATCTTCAGTAAAGATTATAGAAAACGAGATACTNATTTCCAAGTAGCGGAATGCTACAGAGGTAAACAAACAATATCATTTGGAAGAGGATTAATAAGTGTTGACATTCATACAAATGAGTAATCCTGTAAACGTAAACATAATATTTTATATAGATTTTTTTTAATGAAAACTTAAAATCCTGCATTATTTTCCGGACAACCCGATAGTTAGTTAAAATACAAAATTAATTATTGAAGTAGAGGTTTTATTGATTATTTGAAATATTATAATTAAAATATTTTTAAAAAATCGTTGAAACTAGGAAATGACGATTATTTAAAGATCGTGAGATAGAGCCTAGTGTGATGTAAAAACATTTTCTTTTTACAAACAAAAAACATTAAATTCCCACTAACACTTTCAAAACGACACATAACATACTACTACATAGAAAACACACATTTTGAATGAGCACACAAATACTATGATTAAATCTAAAAGTTCTATATTTTGTACAACATTGTATTAATTTATATTAATATCTTATATGATTTGTATGCTTGACACAATGTTATAAATCCTAGGCCCTGAAGATGATCTCAATAAAGATCGGCCCGTTGGCAAGATAAAGAAAATGTTTTTCTAACTACATCAGAGCAGAACGCATCTCACGATCTTTAAATAATCAATAATTAACGTTCACTACATATTACACTCTATAAAATAATGTAAAAATTTAAAGAAAACATTGATAAAAATTATGAAAAAAACAATATTATAAGAATGCATATTAAAATAAAAGAAATGAACCTAAAATAATTTACGAACACTCAACACATCAAGGTATGGTGTTGAAGGAAAAAGCAAATTCAATTCTTACTGCCAATCTTTCGATCTCATTTAAGGTCATCATCCGGGTCTATATTAATTTAACATTACGCAAAACATTTGTACAATTGATTTAACAATTATTTTGCATAATGTGAAAGTGTGACTCCGGTACAGCATAAAATACTTTATTAAACAAGAAAAAACTGGCGTAACTCGAAACGCCTTTTTCCTGATAAATACTCACACCGAGTCTGTAAAACGTGACACAGAACTAAGATATGACACTTTTCGCGAATGGTGACAGCACATTCCCGACAATTAAAAAATGACACATAGTGCAGCATGGCAGCTAAGAGCCCACCTACACTTGTGTCATTTTTACTGTAGCATCGCACACCCGAATGTTTTAAAAAACTAAATAATCCTGTTGTTATAATCTTTCGAATGTGCTATTTTTCTTGTGGGCGTGCGATATGTGTAGAGGGTGATGGAATAATTTCTAGTTTTCCACCACCCTAACTTACTAACTGATATATAAATAAGAATGAATGTATTTAAGAGTGTGTGAAAATGTGAAGGAGTTTTGTTTTAGAAACAAATTGCGTTGGGGGTTGCATGATGTAGTTTTCTAGGTAGCCCTCGGACCCCAACTTCGAGGACTGCCGACACCTGGGGTGCGTGATTCTCGAAGCCTGCGGGTAATTTATTGTAAATTACAAACCTGAAATTACCGTGGACTTCGATAAATGATAGGTTCAATACTGTCCACGCATGTATGCATGTACATACGTGTGCAGATTTGAGCCGATATTAATCAGTAATCAGTAATCAGTAAATACAATATTTCGTTGTCATGTTACGCACTGTATAGCTGAAATAAAGTATAAGTGGTAATAAATGAACGAATGAAATTTATTTATGTTATTCTAGAGAAAAGTTTTGATCTAAGCAGGCCGACCAGATTAGGGAAAGACGTTCATTAGCCAACGGTTTGCGGTTTCCCCTCCTCAGGAGGAAATGTTTCTCGGTTTATAGCGGCACCGTGAACAAAATTAATGCAGCCGGAGGAAAATGAATTTAATAAAAGATTAGGACTCAAAGGTCTAATATAAAATACGAAATGGGGATGCGGGATTAACAATCCCCGACATCTTGAATCTTCAACTATTGTTCGTTCACCATATCGACTTGAGAGAGCAAAATTAAGATGCTACGTCAGATCCTTTAAATCAATAGTTCAATTTAATAACCTTAAAAAAGCTTTTAAAAGTTACACATTCGAAAACAGACACCAACCGTTCAAGATTAAAACAAAAACTATGCGCCTGAATTCACTCATAACAACAACACGATCTGCTGAAGTAGGTGCCGTTCAAGCCAACAAGCACCAGTTGCGAAACCAAATATTATTTATTGCGCATTAATACCATAATTCATCGTATTTTACAAGGAGGTAAAATACTTTACGATGCGGTTTTATCATTTCCAAATTATTTAGGGTTTGTCTATAATGAGGGTAATAAAAAAGCAATGAAACAATGTTTATAGGTTGTAAAAGTGTAAGTTATATTTAAATTTAAATTGTTCTATTTTCATAATTTTTTCATCCAGACAGACACAGACTTTATATCTTTTATTTAATAATTCTGTAGACGCCCTTTGCAAATAAACAATATATATATATATATATATATATATATATATATTTTNCACTCATTCCGTTTGGTCGGTGGAGTATTTGATATTCCTCCACCGACCTATACTCAAACTAATCTAGATTGGGGTCGATGGAGTACTTTTATAAATATTCCGCCATCGACCCCGAACACACACTCTTACGCTCTCAACTTTCGAGGGGCAATGATGCCGTTATATTTCACCCTCACTTCTCGCCATTCACGCTAATAAATATATGCATTCACACAAAACGTTTAGACACACAACAAAGACATATTATATACAATAAAAAACCCCAATTTCCCCTAAAAAGCGGAACAGGGGACCCAGAAACCCGCTTTACCATTTTCAGATTGGATGGCATGCCTACACACTCTCTGTAGGGAGCCAAGGCATGACACGTTTCCAGTATGTGGGACACATCGAGCAACCTTTCTCTGCATAAGGGCCACCTGCGCGGCCTTTGGCCAAAGAGCAGGTGCCTGTGTGTCAACCGGGTATGGCCTATTCTTAATCGCGTAAGGACGATTCCTTGTTTCTGGCTCAGGTTCTCGGGGGGCCATCTACGAATCGTGCTCTTGACGCGCAAAAGCCTCTCGGACGACTCAACAAAAATAATATTCAAACCTAACATATAAATTGTTAAAAAAATAATACTTTCACAAATAGAATCAAGTAGAATTAGCTGGTTTTTTTACGTTTGACGATGGATTTCTATGCTGCTAATAGCTTCTATTATAGACCATTGATAAATTCTAATTAAAATAATATTTCTAAAACAATTATATGTGCTAAGAAACATATAAAATGCATATTATTCATTGACAGTAATTTCTCAATATTTTTTTTTTTCATTCATACCCTGAATAGCTTTCTGGGATGCTCAATGTTATTATACAGATTTCCGCGTTGAAACATCCCAAAGGAGATTAGTGTTTCGAGCAGCTGCTGCAAGTTAAAAGGTTAATGCACAGAATACCTTCGCAATTCAAACCACATGTGTTCGATATGGTGAATAAAATGTTAGGGAGATAGATATGAAACGATGCCTTCCAGGACGGCATGACAATTCTTGCAATGTTGAATTTTGTCATTTTCTTGTCTCTTGAGATCGAATTTTACCTGCACCTGTTTGTTTAACCGATTTATATGTAGTTATAATAGCTATAAACAGTAAAGCCTATTATTTTTCACATTGTTCACGTTTGGCATTGACTGCAATTGGCAAATAAAAAAACGGTCTCAAGTAAATAAAACTAAATATATAAAATTAGCCAGCACCTTGGCTCATCCTGCTTGATGTAGTTGGGATTTCTATTGACAGACAAAATCTGCCTGGAACTGTCATTAATTTACATCCCACAAATAGACGTTTTGCATGTTTTCTCCGAGAGCTTTCATTTAAGCCTAGAGTCCAGGGGGAAACGTACATATTGTACATATTTTTCATCATAAAATATATGAATCTATTCGATTCAGGGTAAACATCAGGAATTCTTGTTTTTCAGAATGAAGAGCTAAAACAATTCCACCAAAAGAATTGTTTATCGCAATTAACTTGGAATTAATAGAGACATGTCAGTCAATGTTGAATCAGCACTAGGTCACACTGGGTCCGTCTACACTCGCGGACTTTGTTGTTTAAAAATGTGACTCGATGGTACAAATCCAACAAGTGTTTGAAAAACATCAAACCTCGCGAGTACAGACGGACCTGTTCGGCAAGTAGTCTTCCCCGACTAAGAAACCATCAATCACCCGGTCAGCCATGAAGTTTTTGATAATTCTTCGATTAATTGATGTACATAGATTTTACAACTTTTCGTTGCAACACGATTTTGCATTTTCATGATGCGTACTAATAAATAAATAACATAGGGCGCAAAACTGAGCCCTGTGGAACCCCTCTGTCACAGCTTAGAATTTAAGACAAGGCTACCCTTCACATCTACAGTTTTGGAAGTACTTATCAAAATGTTTCTCAGAAACTGGAGGAAAAACACCCTCACCAACCTACCAACACCAAATTATTCTAGTTTGTACAAAATAATATCATTATTTACCTATCAAATGTTTCAGTTCTCTCAGATCGCACAAGGTCATACTTATTTATTTTCCCTTTTCGAAAGCATTGAAAGCTTTTACAGATAATGCCTAAAATGTTTCATCCCTTGACTAAAAAACCGTTTTAGACGGTAATTGTACGAGTTTGACTTCTTCCCACTTTTGAAGACAGGAATTTTCAGGCAATCCAGATATTCACCCTCACCAAAAGTGTGATTCAAAAGATAATTTATGACAAAGCTTTTGGCGGGACCAATAATTTTTATTAAGTTCACTGATCTCCCGTAACAATATCCAGGAGATCGATAGGTTTACCTGTGTTCAGGAATACCGTTGCATGGTTTATGCATTTTAAAATAATATCTAAATTCTTGATTACTTAAGATGTGTACCAATAAAGTTTTTAGGATACCCTCGAAACGTGTCATGAACATGTTTGAACTTTTAGTTTGGTTACCCGTTTTAGTTTATATTTCAACCGGAATGCAGCATGTGCTGCTAATAATGAGATTTCTTCATGTGGTCTGCGGAGTGAATGGACCTATAATTTGTGTCAGACCATCAGAAAAAGTATGTTAAGGACGAAATTATAGGACTGACTTGCGAATAGCCCTATCGTTTTTAATATTTGTGATTATAGCTTCCTTATACATCAGTTTAATGGTTTATAGTGTATCATAGATACGGTCAAAAATCCTAAACGGCACAAAAATGTTACTTGAATTGATTTAATCCTTATTTTTCCTTTACTTATAATCGGTTTAATTTATTTGTAGAAATCACCGTTGATTTTTTATTTTTTGTAAATTATGTTTTAAAGTTGATTTTGGACAGTAAATTTTCATTACAACAACCGTTATTATAATAAAATATGAATGACATAACATCAGTTGTAGAGTAGTTGTAACGTTTATTTATTTTATTCACAAGGTTGAAATTTTTTTTTGGTTTGCCCTTACAAATATGTATTTTAAAAATTTTAGTATGTCGGGAAAGTGGAAAAAATCGTAGGCGTATATTACATTTAGGAGTTATTTTCATTTAAAAGCCAAAAAACCCGCAAACTAAGGCTTAAACATATACAAAACAAATCACGTCAGATGTGGTGGAAGTTGTTAACACACGAACCTACCCCTGATGACTATAAGATTTACAATTTTCAGCTTACAATGCAGCAACGTACCATAACTGTGGCCCTTTTTTTAACCAAGATACCCTTTTTTAACGAGATATTACCTTTTACAAAAGATAAGAGTTGAGTTATTTAAAAATCCTTTGTCGAGGCAAAAACTGTCTGCGGTTGCACTTATTCACCAGCGGGGGATTACCTGAGCCAGCGTTATTTGTCTAACCTTTATTTTTGGTCCATTCGGTTGAAATTGAAGCTTCTCAACGTTTGAAAAAATATTCGATGTCGGGCAATTTATAAAAGTGGATTTTTTTCTACCCCTTAACCCAGATCGTATAGCACGATTAAAGTGGCTTTTGGCCGATTAAACAGTTATTTGCAATTTCTATTCATGAGCGATATTTCAGTCGTTCGTTTTCGCTTGCCATTTTTTTTTCTTTGGGTCAAAGTTTAAACGTATGGGGCAAAAAACTGATGCTCCTCGACAGCGTAATTTATACTGAAGCGGAGTCTGAAGCGTCGTGAAAAATTTGTAAAGCCACGGAGGTAGTTTATTTTGATTGCTATAGAGCACTTAAATGTATTTGACCATATTTTTGATAAATAATTAATTTTGTCTGATAAAATGCAGAAATCTTGGGTCAATGGTTTGAAATATGAAAACAAGATAGAACGAACGTTTTCTTCCCAACATTCATTGTAAGATTAAAATTCCACACAAAAATCGACCATGGCATCACAAACTATGGAAAAACACTTTAAGATAATTGTCAAACCAGCATGTCTATATGGTAAAGAGAATAAACCTGGTGAATCTGATTTACGACTGTGATTTTTTTGACAGGAAACGGACGAGCTTAGTCCATTTCGTTTTGCAGAGAGACCTGTGATTATGAAGGATTTAATTGTTAGAAACCACATAAAGATTTTTTAGACTTTGATTTAAAAATACTTTAAACTAAATGATATCTCTGTAAATTTGCTAAACTAGTAAAATTTATTTACAATTTTCGTGGAATACTGAAATCATGTGAGGACTGATAGAAAAAAAGATCATGTCCCACAATCGCAGGCAATATTAACTGAACAAATTCTTATAATACAATTAGAAAACATTTATCTGAATGAAAAGCACAAGGAAAATTTTTTCAAATATAGATAGAGGTACTCATGATTTTTCTTGTGGTCAGCCGTAGTTCTATGCTCTACAGTGCCGACTCTTGGTGCGATCGATCTTATGCTTCGACGATTGTATTCCGGAATTCTGCTGTATCGCGTACACCTACAAAGAAAAAAAAAGAAAAAAGAAAAACATGGAGCACGGTGGCCAAGCTACCATTGCACACATCGACCGATCCTGAAAAATAATTCTTCCATTTCTTTTCATAAACAAACAAACATAATAACGAAAAGGTTTAATTAATAGTTATTAGTTTTATTAGTTTCATTTATTTTAATACTGCTATAGAAACTAATTTTTTATACACGAAAATTGAGGTAAAAAGATCAATGTCACGGATGAAATTCGAACACACAGCTTCGTAACTGTACACCGACGGTCTAACCATCCGAGCAAAACCCACCTCAGACTTAATTAATTAAATCTGATAATTTTGGTGTTTTTTATGTTATAAACAACATTAAAAGAAGGTTTGATGAAATATAATTTGAAGTAGAGGGCGTTATTTTGATTTTAAAGAACTTCCAAATAATTTTATTTTTCACTAGGCCTTATTAGACACTGATTGACAAACGTTGCTGAGACCAGCAGAAACTGTAGAAGCAAATAAAACAATTATTAACGACTAATTTGTTTTCAGAAGGTGATCGGTTGAGTGTCATAGCGACCTGGGCGGATTTTGCCTCCGGTTTCAAAAGACTGCGGATTTGTAGATATTGTAATTGGTTTTAATTTACATCCCAAACACGGAATTCATACGTATGCCCTAAAAAGTAAAAATACATATGATTGGCTTCACCACACTCCCGCGTACAGGACTTGTATATAAATATAATTTCTAATCTCTCTACTTTGGGATAATGGCAGTATGCGTAAGTGCACTGAAAGAAATAGTAGAACAAACAGCAAACGATTTCCACAAAGACGGCAGCAGGACAGGGCATGTAATGAAGAGAATGTTGGCCATGAAGGGTTCCAAATATGAGGATCAAAGTCCGTTTGTCAAATTTCAAAAAAAAAAAAAATGCCGAATGGATTATGTCAAAGGCTCAAACCCGGTGGATTAGACACACATGTAAAAGGCTTCGTCATAAAAGCCTCGCGTAAATCGATTACAGGTCTGCTGCAGCAAGGCGAATTAACTTATGAGTAATGCAGGGCAGTTGTCAACTCAATAGGGAATTGAAAATATTGGAAGAGGCAGATAACAGGATGTGTTGGTTGTGCCAAGAAAAAGAGAAAACCTTTCGTACATATTGCGAAGGTCTAGCTTAGCTATGGACGCTAACAAAAAGCTAGGTAGTGAGGTATAGCTATTTAGGGTGTTCTTTTTAAATTGCTAGGCTGAATGTTTCTTGAACCAATGACGCTATAAAAGGAAGTGTTTAATATTTTTAATATTTAATACTAATCGAGGGACCGGGGAGGGCTCGGCCTTCCTTGTATGTACCGACTCTCTGAGCGCTGTCTGGGCTATACGCGACAGGTTCTCTGTGGACCCTCTCGTCGTGCTCTTGTTAGAGAAATGCGCGGAGCTGGAGCCTCTCGGAAAAACGGTGGTTGTTGTCTGGATTCCCGGACACGTCGGCCTGGAGGGAAACGAACGCGCGGACGTGGCGGCGAAAGGACTGGTGGAAAACTGACGCTAAACTCGCAGTAAAAAATATGAAAAAAGAAAGATGGCAGCGTCAGTGGGCGGGGACGTCGGAGAGGCTCTTGCGAGTCAAGAGCATGACCGGTAGATGGCCCCCCGAGAACCTGAGCCGGAAACAAGGAATCGTCCTTACGCGATTAAGAATAGGCCATACACGGTTGACACACGGGCACTTGCTCTTGGGCCAAAGCCCGCGCAGGTGGCCCTTATGCAGAGAAAGGTTGCTCGATGTGTCCCACATAATAGAGGCGTGTCATGCCTTGGCTCCATACAGAGAGCGTGTAGGCATGCCGCCGGACTTAAGAAGAGTTCTCGAACACGGTAGCGAGTTTCAGAGTCCCCTGTTCCGCTTTTTAGTGGAAATTGGTTTTTTTTTATTGTATATAATATGACTTATGTGTTGTGTCTATATGTTTTGTTTGAGTGCATGTATTTATTAGCGTGAATGGGGAGGGGTGATGGTGAAATATAACGTCATCATCGCCCCTCGAACGTTGAGAGCGTATGAGTGTGTGTTCGGGGTCGAT
Source organism: Cimex lectularius (assembly GCF_000648675.2). Taxonomy (NCBI): domain Eukaryota; kingdom Metazoa; phylum Arthropoda; class Insecta; order Hemiptera; family Cimicidae; genus Cimex; species Cimex lectularius. Next base: position 677,156 of record NW_019392833.1, on the reverse strand, counting down.
GGCGGAATATTTATAAAAGTACTCCATCGACCCCAATCTAGATTAGTTTGAGTATAGGTCGGTGGAGGAATATCAAATACTCCACCGACCAAACGGAATGAGTGTATTGTATGGATGTATTTATGTGTATGAATGTATTTATTTGTATGAATGTAGTGTTTGAAAGTGTAAATTTGACTTAGTTCGGGGCTTGACACCTAGATGTCGGAGGCCCCAGTAGAAAAAAAAAAAAAAAACTAATCGACTCCGGGCAGTTTATAGCCTCGTAGAAGTAGGAAATTGATCATATAAGAACATAAAATTATTTGTTTTATGGCTTTATGTGTTTTCACAGCTACAAGAATCTATATTTACCCATTTGTTGGCCGAACAGAATGGCAATAAAATCGGTTAAAAAATGTATGCATGTATGTGTGTGTAGTAAGACAATGTTTACATTTTTTTGCAATAAATTTAAATGTTCTCTGGAATCATCAAAATGTACCCGATTTTCCATAACGTGGGGACCTTTTCAATTGCGCAATCCATAGCGAATTATTTGCACGTTTATAGTATAAACAGTTATTAACAAAACCTTTTAAATTTCTTCATTCTATATTTATTTAATAATAAATACTTTCCCTTATTGTAATTATTTATTACTGTTAAAAATCTGCTGTTAGACAAACGGAAAATTAAGTGTTTAAAAAAATGACAACAAACAAGTATGTTTAAAATATTTAAAAAGAATTTAATATCGTTTGAACAACAGCTCGTTCTACAAGTCACTATTGTTCAAAATGATAAGAAGGAAATAGTAATCCTTGAAATGAAAATAAGAGCGGGAGAAAAGAGAAATGTATTTATTTATTCGTGGTTTATCAGAGATGCCAAATGCAGGAATCATTCAAACGGAAAAATATTCCGTAATTTCCAAAAAGAAAAAGGTAAAATAAAAACAAGCGGTGAAGTTAAGAAAATAGACCGGAAAGACGGGGGGGATCAGGGCAATTATATTTAGCTTGAAGACAAGCACGATAAAAGACTTGTTATTGAAAAACGAGATAAAAGTAAGGAACGGCAACTCAATTTGAATTCAAGGTATCGACAAATCTACAACACGGTTAACGTATATACAATATGGAAAAAAGTAACGCATATTACAGCAAAAGCGACCAAAACACGTCACTACTTGCACTCATCACGCCAGGACTTTGCTCAAATAATAACTACATAAGATTTTAAGAACTAAAAGGTGCTTTTGAAAAAATGCCATAATTTATATTATTGATTATTTACCATAAATTAATAATACAATATAATTATAATATCTGACGGTGAACTACTGCAGGAATACTGGAAAAAGGTGCAATTTTTTCTCAGTTGACAGAAAAATATTAGTCCCTAACAGTGATTGTCGAGGGACATTACTTGGAAGAGTTATTCAGAAATCGTGAGATGCGGTCTGGTGTGATGTAGGTTTCAGAAAAACATTTTCTTTATCGTGCCAACGTTTCGATCTTTATTGAGCCCTGAAGATGATCTCAATAAAGATCGAAACGTTGGCACGATAAAGAAAATGTTTTTCTGAAACCTACATCACACCAGACCGCATCTCACGATTTCTGAATAATTATCGATTAACGGTCACTAATCACCATACATTTATTTCTTCTAGTTTCCATTTTTTGAGCCTTTAACGTCTCAGGGTTAAATTCCATATTAACCTAGTTTCCATAATTAGGAGATCATCTGCAAAAGCAATTAGTCTGACTTCCTGAGGGTAAGACAACCTCAAAAATGAGTCGTAAAGAATTATACAGAATCTTGGACTACAGCAAGACCCTTGTAGGCATCTTCGTTCTTGCTTGCGTGTTAATTTACATGTTGCTAATCCAATTGTCGTCTTTCTACAGTGAAGTACCTTCTTCATTTCAGTTAACTCTCTTGTCCACCGTGGAACTTGTGGAACTTTTATATTTCGGCATATAGATGTTAGCTGTTCCTGATGTTATTTTGTCACTTCTTGCACTATTAATTCCAGATTATTGGTATTTCTTACATGTTCTGTTAGTTTTATATCAACATTTTCAATATTAATTTCATCTTCCCTATGGCCATATTTATTTATTATTCCTGAGACTCGATTAAATTTTGTTTTGAATTCATCCCAGTTAGCTTCTTTTATTTTATATTTACGTCCTTTGTAATTATTTAACAGATTAGGGTTTACTGCGCCTCTAGCAATTTCAAAATATTTGTGATCTGATGCGCTCTCGTTATCCAGATTTTGCCAATTGAAAATCTTAAATACGATTCTTAGAGTAAAAATTGTTAGATTAATATTACTCTTCCTATTCTTTGATTCTAACGTTGGTTTTCAATCATCCGAATTTAGAAAAGTCAATGATGTTTCGGCCAGATATTCTTCCAGAATCTTTCCCCTAGAGGAGGTTTATCTTTGCAAACCATGCAAGAGAACGAGCATTAGTATCTATTCCAATAATAAAATTATCCCACAATTAATTAAGGTTTTTAGTTGAGATAAAAAAGTCAATGGCACGAGCGGGATTCGAACCCACGATCTTCGGTTTGATACACCATACGAGTGGATCGAGGCCACGATAGCTCAAGTAGTAGAGCAGCGGCGTATCAAGCCGAAGATCGTGGGTTCGAATCCCGCTCGTGCCATTGACTTTTTTATCTCAACTCAACACATTAATTAATTGCGATATATTAATTGGTTAAGCGGACCACGAAATTAGTGAATTTAATAAAATTATTGTTATGAATTGATCTTTTCATTAATTCAGAAGGCGATTTATGTCTTGCTATCGAAATAATCACTAATTATAAAAAAAATGATTGGTTTGAATTATCAAGAACTTCCGTAACGACTAAGTATTCATTTGAATATTTAGAATGCATCTTAATTGAATTATGACTACAGTGCAGGTTTTTTACCCGTACCTCAACTAAATACACTTCAAGTTTTGTAAATTCCTTCTATTAAATTTTTCGGGCAGTATGGCTCTTGGATAATTATGATATCGATTTCTCGTTGGGAAACATAGTCATTTAATACTGAAGTCGAAGGACGGAAATGTTGTAAATTAATCTGCGATCATTTTATACCGTAAATTTTTGATGGTGCGTCATGTGCTGTAGTTTATCATTTCTTTAAGCCGAGAGATAATTCCCTGATGAGACGGACAGTTCATATCGTAAGGGTGTTTACAGTCGACTATGTTTCCATATTTTCCTTTACGGCTTTTATTAAAGTTATAACAATTAATATATTTGTAATTTTATTTTCCCGCTTTACAATCCTTCATTTTGTGTTCACCAGTACAGTGGGGACATGACAGTCTGCTTTCGCATTCTTCGGCTTTCCCTAGGTGATAATGTGTAGAGATTAGTGACCGTTAATCGATATCTGAATAACTAGGTGATAATGTTAACAATGATAGTTTGTCAAACAAATTATCAGCAAACAGACCACATAACATTTTATTTTACTGGACATAATACGATTACGAAGGGCAGGATTTACCTCGACAACAAGGATACCTTTCGTTTATTTTTATTTGTGAGTAAAGTAATTACTTTTATAAGGTCATCATCAGCATACATTTCGGAATTTTGCTTTTTGCGAATCGTTACAGCATTTATCTAATTATCTATTCTAAAACGTTGTATATTATTAATCTTGGATTATATTTTCGCTAACTCGGCGCTTAAAATCTCATTACATTTATTATTTCCCTCTGTTAACAGTTTTTCGTTATCGATTTCAGACGATAATTGTGCTTTCTCGGTCCAAGGATAACCTTCTTAAGCCAATACCCAATTTAACAGGATCAATTTTCTCTTTAATTGATTTGAGAGTTTCTCCGAAATTAGCTCATTTTTTGGTTTAATAATTTATATGTTGGTTTTGGGTTGGTACTCAGATCAGTTCTTTGTCGAGTCACTTCGCTGTAGGGTAGTCATTTTTCTCCAAGTGGTTTGGATTTTAGTTTTTCTTTTGGATTATAATTTTTTCAAACATTAAAAGTCTTTGTGAGACTCCGAATAGCATCCCTGAGGTTTGAGTTTAAATCTTTTCTAAGATTTCCTGAGTTGACATAACTTTTGGATTAAATTCACGGACGCTTGAAATTGATAGTCGTACTCATTCGCCATTTTCCTGAATGTATCTCAGATTGGGCGGGTCTGTAGCAGAATATATAGTATATAGTAGTCTGTCGATTTAAGTAGGTTAGTTAGTATTATGTATGAAAGAACGCAGAGTGACCGGCGAGTATGTCACCGAGTAATGTTAAATCCACGGCGGCTACGCGACTTTTATATTGGACGTATGGCTTGAAAGATTCTGCTCTGTATGTATTTAACAGCGTGAATGATGGGAAGACCTCGAAGTTATAAACTGTACTTCCTGTAACTTCCAAACTGTACTCTTTTCAATAATATATTGTATATTTTAAATTCGGAAGTATGTATGTAATATTGAATAGGAACAAGTGGAAGTGGGGAAGGGTTGAATATAAATGACAGCATTTATAATACTAACAAGAAAAATTAAAATTAAAAACGCGAGATGGAAAATGTGTGAGGAGCCATTCTATTACAAACTGTATTTTCGAACAGAACAATTTGTACTACTATTGCTTACTATCCTTTCTTCTTGCTCTCTAGTTTGTTTCTTACATCAATCTTGAATCCACCAATCTATTTTTCTCTATGTGTCTGTCAATGTGAATGTTTCTCTGTCTTGATGAGTCGGTCTGTATCTCTCACACAATCTCTCTCTCTCTCCTTTCTTCCCTCTCTCTCACTCACACACACTCTCTCTCTCTTTCTCTTTCTTTCTTTTTCTTTTTCTCTCTCTACCTGCATATTTATTCTACGACTGTCACAGTTTCCTGCCGTCATTAAATGGAAACTAGTAACTTAACAATTTAAATACAACTAGTAACAACTGTTTGACGAATATTTTGTTTTATACCCGTCTTAAGACCGAACTGCGAAAATAAACAGACTTATGACAGACGAAATAAGATAAGACAATAACATTAGGCAGGGGTTGATTCTTTCCAAATGCAAAGCAAACTAATTTTTCCGAAATTATTATACTGTGCACATTTCTTTAGAATAAAATTTAAAAAAATATATGTGAAATGTAAAAAGTATAACAATTATTACATAAATAAACTACGTGTTAATGAAAAACGAAATATTTCAAAACGTGCTAAGTTTAAACTTAAATATAATAAATGATAAACACACAAAAATGAAAACAATTTTTGTTCAATTTATGAATTCAACAAATTCTCTTTGATTGAAATAGTAATTCTACACCTATGGATGCTCATACGATTCAATCAATTATTTTTCCACTATGAATTAATTGATAATTAATTGTCAATGTCATTTCAAATAATTAAACTATTATTTAAAAGGAGAAAGTTTGACAAACATGCCGCTTGAATCCACGTCAAGCTGAACAACAGTTAGGATAGAAAGTCGACTTTCTTCAGTTGCGATGGTGGTGTAATGGTGAGCATAGTTGCCTTCCAAGCAGTTGATCCGGGTTCGATTCCCGGCCATCGCACTAAACTTTTGCAAAATTTTGCATTAAATGTACAATACGTAATTTACATTTAAAAATTAGGTTAGTTTTGGGCATTTGTAGTTTACTAGAGGGATGCCACTGGAATGAACTATGAATACAACGATTGTGTTTTTACAATTGTTTTGTATTGTACGATCCTTTCATGATTCAGAATCCAGACAATAATAATTATAAAATTCTAATCAGACTAGGATGGTTTTCAATGTGTCAACAAGAAAACACTTATTTTCTTAAAATACCGACGTTTCTTGACTAAATCGTCTTTTTCCAAGACATTTTATTGATTAAGGCGCACATAAAAAAACAATATCATGGAATGTGTAGAGATTAGTGACCGTTAATCGATAGTTATTCAGATATCGTGAGATGAGGCCGGGTACGATATCTGAATAAATAACATGGAATGTTAAAACCTTTAAATATATTTATACATAACTGTATAGGTAACTTTAAAAAAATAATTATTTCCAATGGGAAAATTTCAAGTCGTGAATTATTTCTTCCTGTGATGTAATGTCTTTCTTTCCCGATTTGTTAACAACTAAATCTTTAAAACTAGATTACAAATCCAATTTCTTTTGTAGCACTTTGGTCAGGGTAAGATAATTAATATGTTACCTTGTCCTTAGACGTAGGTAATCACACTCCCTTTTGGTGAAAGAGAAGGGTTTGTCCATTAATATAATTAATTATTTACTTAATGTTTCGAAAGCCACAGGATAAATTATTGACAAAGTTGCTGACATTTTTGAATAGATAGCCAATACGTACTGCCTCTCTAAATTTCCTTCTTCGGCCATGAGATTCTTTTTCGTAATCTTCACATCGTCAAAATTGAAAGTGTGCCATTCTCGTTAGCGAGAAGAGTCTTAACGGAATCCTTCTTTTTTTATTATAGACAGCATATTTATGTTGGTATATCCTTTGGTGGAGATATTGCTTTATTTCCCCATAGTAAACCCCTGGAAATTAATAGAGGTAACCAACCTTACGTACAAGTTCAGACTGATAGGACACCTTTACAATATCATTAAACCTGGTCTAAAAAATTTTGAGAGAATAGTTACTTTTAAATTAAATCTTTGTGTTCGGACAATTCCTAATGAAGGCTTTCTTTATAACAATTTTATGTATGGAAAAGTCACATATCTCATAGTTTGTGACATAACAGAATAATTCACGACTTGAAGGTAAATTTTCGTACTAAAAATTGTTCTATCAAGTTACCTATGTAACAGTTATTTAACTGTTTTTATATGCCATGTTATTGTTTTTATAGGCGGTTTAATCAATTCAGCCTTGAGAAAGAGAAGACAGTCTCGAAACGTCGGCATTTTAGGGAAATAAGAGTTTTTTTGTTGACACAGTGACCGACATCCATTCGTAACCATATTAAAAATTCAAAGGTCATTACTTCGACTTTAAAAATTCTAACCATACTGGCTTTATTATATGAAATGTATTAATTAAATCATTATGAAAATTTAAAAATTTAATTATTTACATCGCTTTGGCATTGTTAGAAATTTATCTATTGGTAATAACTGTAATGAGCGTTATACTGTTGCCTGTTTAATACTATTGTAACAACCTTGCAATAAAAATACATGTGCACACCCTGGTCGGTCGCAATAAAAATAAAGTTAAATAAAATAAAAATACAAAATAAAATAAAATTTGGTCCTCCGGGCCGGATTTAATTTTATTTTGTATTTTTGTATTTTATTTTATTTATTTTTATTGCGACCGACCAGCGCGTGCACATAAAATTTGTGGTGTGGGTACTCTAATGAAACTACGTTTCATGCAAAATATGAAAAAATTTAGTAACTAATTGGTTAAAATCGCTATCGAAGAATATTGTTCGTTAAAAAAGGTAACTTTATTTAAAACTAAACGAAAAGGGTTTGGGAGCAGAACGGAAAGATAAGAGGTTTGTACGAGAGGTGTAGGCGTAAATAAACAATTGTTAATCCTTGTGCTAGGTTTGATAAATTCTTTAAATAGACGACAATTAGTTTTCAGAAAAGAAAATTTAATCGTGACCCGGAAGGACCAAATTTTATTGCGACCGACCTGCGTGTGCACATAAAATTTGTGGTGTGGGTACTCTAATGAAACTACGTTTCTGGTCCAAATTTTATGTGTAAGCGCTGGTCGGTCGCAATAAAAATAAAATTAAATAAAATAAAAATACAACATAAAATGAAATACAAAATAAAATAAAATACTTACTTGGTGACTGTGGCTTGATTTTCTGGACAACCAGGGAGGAGAGCCGTTTAATAACTAGAACCTGCAATAACTCTGGTCAAAGGGTAAAACAGAATCCTAGTCTATTAATTACCTTCGGGGCTCCGTCTGAACCCTTATGATGTGTCGCATTAAGGATGCGGGAGGAGACACTCGCGTTATTTTGAACGCGATAATTAACAAAACGAAAACAAATGCTTCTTGAAAATAAGAGAAAACTGAAAGAAAACTAAAAGAAAATCACTCTTAGAGGCTAATTAATAGAGGACTGTATGGAAGCGAGACGGAAGCGATCAGGACTAGAACAGGACTAGGCAGCAACAGGACAGGATTGTGGGGAGGGAACAGAGCTAGGATAAATTCTAGAGTAGCGGCATTTCGAAAAAAAAAAAAAAACAATTATAATTCGCGATTTTTGGCGCGAACAATACATTTACTAGAACTGAAAAATTGGAAATAATTAATTATTATACTAGTAAATAGTTTTTAAAATACTTTTATTTTTATGGTTTTTACATTATAATTTTTATTGTGTAACTGTATGTTACAATGTATTGTATTATATAAATTTCTTTACAAGTCTTTGTGTCTTTTATGCGATTTTTATCCGTGTAGCTTTTGTTTTATTTTTAAATTAAATTATTTAGATATTTTGTGAATTTACATCCATCATCAGCATCTTATTTTTTTTCAATTTGAATTTTTTATTATATATAGGCTTTTGAAGAGTTAGATTTTAGATTACTTATGGACTGGAATGATATGTGACCATTTTATATGGCTAAAGACCGAATTTGTTAAATATCTTTTCTAAATCCATGTCCAACTGATTCATTTTGAGAGATTTGTAGTTTATTCCATCAGAGAGATTACTCTCGGTTAAAAACCTTTAGGTCTAATGTTACGTTAAATGTTTACGGTTCTCCCATTTTTACATCGTGTTATTATACAAAAAATTGTTATCATAAAAATAGGGATGATACATGCATTTAACCTCAATATAAGAACCGAATCGTAATTTTTTTCTTTTAAATCTATGTCAAGCTGACGATGCAAATGGAATAGAAAGTCCGCTTCTTAGAAACAAATGGGAGACTATTTTAAAAACAACATATACAAAATAAATATCAATTCAAACAGTAGAATTGCATATATTAATGATTTAATTGCTAAACAATAATGTCACGAAAAAATATAACTAGAAAATATGTTTTTTGTCAAAAGGAGACACAAACTACATCGAAAGACATTGCACGATCATGTTTCAGCAACAACCTTATACCTTTTATGACATTGAAAAATGAGAGCCTATTTTAAAGAAAACATACACAAATAAATATCAATTCAAACAGTAGAATTGTATGATGATTTAATGCGTAATGATTTAATTGCTCAAAAATAATGTCACAAAAAAAAATATAATCTGAAAATCACTTTTTGTCAAACAGTGATATTATACCACATTAACAAAAGGCTAGCAAGGAACGTAATTTAACATTTTCTCAGACAAATTACGATTAACTGAATGTCCATTTTTTTTATAATTCTAGTTATTACAACACCACAGAGTTCAACACTGTGTGTTTTCTAATTGACGACGATATACTAATACCTATACCATCATTTCAGTTACCACCAAATACAAAATTATTCAGAAAAACCAAACTTATTAAAACTCTGGTTTGATTCATGTCAAGCTAAAGAAACTGCTTGGTTAGAAAGTCGACTTTCTACAGCTGCGATGGTGGTGTAATGGTGAGCATAGTTGCCTTCCAAGCAGTTGATCCGGGTTCGATTCCCGGCCATCGCACTAAATTTTTGCAAAATTTTATTTTATATGTACAATTATTAATTGTAAATTCAATATTTAGTTCATTTTGAGGTATTTATCGTTAATTACAGGAGGGGGATGAAACTAGAATGAACAACCCAAACGGCGATTGTTTTTTTACAGAGTTTACTGTTACACCATCGTTTCATCTAATTCAATCCAGAAAAAAATATTATAAAAATTCTAATCATACACTCATTTATTAAGTAAGAATTAAATCTTTATTCAAAAGGACCGAATTTGGTGAATCTCTTTTTTGAATTCTTGTCGAATTGAAGATGCATCTTGGATAGAAAGCTGAACAACAGTTAGGATAGAAAGTGGACTTTCTTCAGCTGCGATGGTGGTGTAATGGTGAGCATAGTTGCCTTCCAAGCAGTTGATCCGGGTTCGATTCCCGGCCATCGCACTAACTTTTTTATGTTCTTCTTAATTATTTAATTTATTAATTATTTTTTATTAATAGATTTTATCTATCCTTGCGAAAATACATTAATAATTCTTTCGGTGAAGTATAGTTCCCATAATTTAAAATTCTAATATTATTCCCCGTCATTAGTTTTGATTCTGCTCATTTCACTTGACTCTTAACAATTGCATCGTGTTGCTAGCAATACCACCTTTCCCCTTGAACGAAAACTCAGACTTAGAATAGAGTCGGCTTTAGAAAATGAAGTAGAACATCCTCCTTCAAGCGTACTACCTTATATTGAGATCTTACTGATGAACCAATTTCGAATCCATTACCCATTAGAATTACCCATTAGATTGTTGCAGTGCACAATTGGCAGTTCATTAAAAATATACGAGCAAAAATAACTGGATAACATGTGATATAGGAGAGAAGAAAAATTGATGTTATTAATGCTTCCTGCGGCAAGGCACAGCATGGAAAAGAGAGTAAGACAATTTGGTGTTTAGTTCTAAAGATAAATTAAAAGACAGAAAAATCTGGCAGACAATTGTAGCGATCTCAACAATAAATTTATAGCCATGTTCATACAAAGTTAGCTCAACGTGGCGCTATTTAAAAAATATAGTACAACTTCCCTGCAAAAAATGCGGACAATCCGGGTGTGTAAGATAATTCCAGAAAGAATTGTAGGTTGACGCAAAAGTAATTTTAAGACAAAATATTACCTGATCTCGTACGCATTTTCACAAGTTTTCACGACAATAAGCATAATAATATTACTCAGATTATCTTAAAAATACATACATATTATTAGAGAATTATAATGGGAAATTTTCTTTTGGTCTATGGCAGGGGTGCTCAAACTTGAACTGCTGGCGATCTACCTCAATATTTTTAGACTACTTACGATCGACTCTGAGAGGCTGCAAGTGTGTGTGATGCAGGGTTGTCGTACATACACGATACACCCTACCTACCTAGGTAGGGTGTACCGTAGCATATATAGATATTAGCTTTCTGCACAATATAGGTACATTATTTTAGTCAAGGTTTGGGTTAGGTTTAGTTAGGTTCTTCTCTACAATATCAATGAAAAAACTCATAGTTATTCAAAATTGCGAGTTTATTGGTTGTTACAAAACAAAAGAGTTACATATGGTGTTAAACTTAACTAAGGAGT